>NC_056728.1:761858519-761984480 GCF_019279795.1 Protopterus annectens | reverse complement strand
GATGCCCCATTGGGGATCTTTTTTCTTGCTCCAACAGATGTCAGTAAAAGTTAATAATTGTCTTACCTGTGGAAAGCAAATACCTCATAAAAATTTTAATTCGTACTGCATTCCCTGCTTAGGCCGAGACCATGACGTACCTCGCTGTCAATTTTATGCATTGTTCAACCCACGAACGATTCGTCGTTAGGTTATTTTTGCAGCAAATTATTTTGGTACTTGGTATCAGTACTCCGAAATGGCTTCGTTAAGCCATCTGACTACCGGTCTTCGAAAAAACTTAAAGATAAAGACAGAGACAGGCCGTATAGGTCCAAAACTGCCAACGATGCTTATGTTAAGCTAGTCACCAGTCCGTCGGTACTCAGTGAGACGCTTTCGAAGCCCCTGATATCCGCCAATTTAGATTCACAGGCCTCTACTGAGACCCATTAGAAGTCTTGTATGCCGCAAGATGCTTCTTCGACTATGGAACCTGCAGCTGACTCTACCTTGGATGGGTCCGGAGCTGCTGTGCAGGCACTGGCTTCTAAGCGTGTATTCAGGCCTACAGATTTGCATGTTAAACTGCAGCCATCTTCTTCATCTAGGCCTAAAACTCACTCCATGCCTAGAAAACCGACATCCAAACCGCATGCTCAGGCCCATATGCCTAAAAAACAAATACTTAGAATGGCTGAAGACCTTATTACCTTAATTAGGGGAAGCCAACCCTCACTCTCTGAGACCTAGAACTGATTTTCCTTCTGATTCTTCTTTTCCTTCTAATTACCAGGTTTGCCCTTATCTACCTATGAGGATTCTGATGCAGAGGATTCCATTCCCTCTGCTTCCCCTCCAGAAGATTTTTCTTTTAGTGAAACCTTGCACACTCTTAGGGAGCATTTCCGCTGGGAAAGCCAGGATTACTCTGACTCCAAAAAGAGGCTTAGGGAATTCTTACTCTTTCCTCAACACAGGCCTTCAGCTATCCCTTCTGTTCTGGACTTTGTTGATGATACTTTCTTGGAATCTAGCCTTTCCCCAGACACTTTACCTCCAGCTCCCAGAAAACCTGACAGGTATTATAGAGTACCTGACTCTCTCAAGTTCCTCTTCAACAATCCTACTGCAGATCCAGACCCTATTTCCCAAGGACCAAAAGGCATTAAGGCTACTGCTGCCAAAAATCCTACCCCTTCTGATACAGATTCTAGAGCCTTAGACAGATGGGGTAAGAAAGTATACACTTCTGCCACTTTGACCATTAGGGTTTTAAATAGGCAGTTTCATATGTTAAAGTACCAGCAGCATATTATGGGACTACTTAAAGAAAAAATGATGTTGATTCCTGACTGTGCTGAACACAAAGAATTACAGGATTTAATGCATTCTGCAGAACAAGTTGGTAAACATACTTTGCAATGTGGTTTTGACTCTTTAGAAGCATGTCGCAGGGCTGCTGTCACTGGGTCTGTACTTTGAAGGCATGCTTGGCTTAAGGAGCAAAACTTGCCAGATCATGTTAAAGCTAAATTACTGGATGCTCCCTTAAACCAAGATCGCCTGTTTGGCAATAAAGCAGAAGTAGTTCTCAAAACGATGGAGGAAAAAGCCAAATCTATGCAAACTGTTAAAGATTTACTACAAGTACAGCCTCACAGATTTAGTAGACATTGGCCTTCAAAGAACTGGTCCTTTCCATTCTCTTCCAGGCCCTCTCATTCCAAACCCAGGAACAGCAGACCACCTAGGTTACAGTCTCAGATTGCGCACAGGTCTAAGCAGTGGGGGGCTCCCACTTCCAAAGCAGGGAGCAGTAAACCACCCCCCTATGTAAAAATGGCACAATGACTTAACCTTAACCCTCCCAAGTCCTGCTCAACTGCCTGCTCCCTTAGGAGGAAAGCTCGCCTTGCATGCAAAAAACTGGGAACTCATTACCCAGGATAAATGGGTTTTGAATATAGTTTCCCAAGGATATAGATTCCACTTCCACTCCCTACCAACCCCAAACAGTTGACCAGACCTACCCCCAAATCAATGAGCAAAGGCCCAGAAGCAGGTTCTCTCTCTTCTAAGTATCAGGGCTATTCAACCTGTCCCAGCAGAACAAAGGGGAAAAGGTTTTTATTCAAGGCTTTTCCTGGTACCCAGAAAAGATAGATCCTGACATCCTATCTTGGACCTCTCTATTCTGAACACCTTTCTGATAATCCCAAAATTCAAAATGCAAACACTTCAACATCTGCTTCCTATGCTAGGCAAAGATGCCTGGTTGGCAACCTTAGACTTAAAGGAAGCTTACCTGCACATTCCAATAAGGGAATCTTGCAGGAAATACCTCTGCTTCAGGGCAGGCCCCATGCACTATCAGTTCTCTGCACTTCTTTGGCTTAAATACTATGCACAGGGTATTCACAAAGTGTCTAGCTCCAGCAATTGCATTTTTCAGGCAGAGAAATATTCAACTATACCCATACTTGGATGATTGTCTGATTCAGGCAGAAAGCCAGGACTTGCTATTACAACATCTGGTATTTGTAAAGAAACTTCTAACCTCTCTGGAGTACACCATAAACGAAAAGAAATCTCACCTGGTACCCTGCCAACAGATTGTATTCCTGGGAGTAAGCTTGAACACAACTTCCCAGATGGCTTTCCTCACTCCAAAGAAACAAGTTTATTTGACAACCTACTTCAAACTATTGGCCACAAAGACCCAGCTATCTGCAAGGAAAATTCTGCAAGCCCTGGGGTTCATGTCCTCTTGCATTCTACTAATTCCATATGCAAGACTGCATTTGAGGAAACGGTGGTGCAGCGGTAGCATTGTTGCCTCACAGCAAGAGGTTCTCCCATTCGATTCTCGGCTGGAGTGCGGGGAGTGCCTTCTGTGTGGAGTCTGCATGTCCTCCCCATGGTCAACTGGCGTTCCGAAAGACATGCGTGAATGGGCGTGCCTTTGTTGAAGATTGGGCATCGAGCTGGCAACTCGGCACCATAAAAATCTACTGCCAATCATTAGCGGACCAGAGTTCCGCTGTGGCGACCCCTAACCGGGAAAAGCCGAAAGACAAACAACAACAATGGTATCTAAAAAGCCTATGGTGTCAACATTCTCAGGACCTGGAATCAATGATTCCTATCATTCCTTGTATAAAGACAGAGTTCCTTTGGTGGGCAGAGGCCTGCTATCACAACAAAGGGCTCCCTTTCACTCTACCCCCTGCCGCCCAAACCCTAACAACAGACACATCAGACTATGCATGGGGGGCTCACTTGGCAGGGCAGTGCATTCAGGGCAAATGGAACCCAAGACAGATGCACCTGCATATCAACCAAAAAGAAATGTTAGCTGTACAGAATTCCCTCACAGCCTTTAAAGACCGCATTCTTCCAGGACAACTATTGGTAAAGACGGACAACACCACAGTTATGTGGTACATAAACAAGCAGGTTGGAACCCACTCATACCCTCTTTGCAGACTAGCCATGGCTCTGTGTAACACAGCTTTGAGCTTCCAAGTGCATCTACAAGCTCAATTCCTGCCAGGCAAGCTAAAGTCACTGGCAGACGATAAGCAGAAATCTCATTTACCCACATGAATGGAAACTGGAACCAAAAATATTCAACCTTTTGAGTAACAAATGGGGGACTCCAGGGGTAGACCTCTTTGCCTCCCATCATAACTACCAATTGGACAAATTCTGCACAAGGACTCCCCACAGCCAAGCTTGGAAAGTGGATGCCCTGTCCTTTACCTGGGAAAGCCTCTCGGTTTATGCCTTTCCCCCTCTACCTCTCCTCTTGAAGGTTCTGCTAAAGATCAAATAGGACAAGCCAAGGACAATACTGATTGCACCAGACTGGCCACGCTAGCAGTGGTACCCACTCTTGCACAACATGACACTGCTGGAACCATGGCACCTGCCTCAGACCCCTTCCCTGCTGTCCCAGCAGGAGGGCCAGATTCTGCACCCTCAGCTTCAAACCATTAACCTTGCAGCCTGACTGATTCCTTGAGCTCCCCAATAACATCCCTCAGTAAGCAGGTGCTAGATGTCATTCTGGTGGCCAGGAGGCCTAGTACTAGAAAATCCTATGCTGAAAAGTGGAAAAGATACTTTTTCTGGAGCCAGACTCAGGTGATGGGCACAACGGTGCCTAGCTTACCTCATATTCTTCAGTACTTAACAGAATTCATGCCTCTGCCATCTCAGCTCATTATAATACTAAGCCACCCCTCTTCTTTCACCCTCTGCTAAAACAATTCCGTAGAGGAGCCAAAAATTTAAGACCCCCCCCCAGAAGAGCCCCTTTTCCAGCCTGGGACCTTAACTTTGTATTGGAAAAGCTCACTCTGCCTCCCTTTGAGCCAGCTGCAACAGCAGAATTGAAATTCCTTTCTTGGAAAACAGCATTCCTTCTAGCCATCACTTCAGCAAGAAGTGTGTCTGAATTACAGGCCCTCATGGCAATGGAACCCTTCATTATCTTCCATGCAGACAGGGTTTCCCTCAGGACCAATCCTTCCTTTATGCCCAAGGTGGTGTCTAGTGTGGCCCTAAATCAGTCCATTCACTTGCCTACTTTCTTCCCTAATCCACAAAACAAAGGAGAACGAATACTGCATTCTCTGGACATGCACAGACAACTTAGATTTTATTTGGACAGGGCTAAGCCTCTCAGAAAATCTGAATAGCTGTTAGTTGGCTTTGCTGCAGAGGCAGAGGGGAAGGCCATTTCAAAGCAAATCATTTCCATATGGATAGCCCATTGCATTTATTTCTGCTACAAGCACCATGGAAAACCTACCCCACAGGGGATAAGATCACATTCCACCAGGGCTGCATCTACCTATGCAGCCTTTCTCAGAGGAGTCCCTACCAGGGACATCCTAGAAGCTGCTACCTGGAGCTCTGTACATACCTTCACCAGGCATTACCACATGCCTCTTTTTTTCTAAATCCAGAGCTGTTTTTTCCACTGTAGTTTTGCAGGGCTTAATAGCTGGCCTTAATGCTCTCTAACTTCCTCCTCCCTTCCTTAGCTTTGGGAATCATCCCAAATGTGATGACTGCAACAGTGAAATATGAAGAACATAGTACAGTTGTGTACACTTACCATAAATGTAGATGTTCGAGTGTATTCACTGTTGCAGTCCTGGTTACCCTCCCTCCAGCCCCCTGACTTCTCTTGGCTCTACCTTTCCTTCTTGTTTAGTATATTTAAGTTTTCTGGTGTATTTGCTTTTTGTTGGAGGTGTACCATAACATAAAATTGCCTCCCATTGTGGGGGCACCTGACATCTGGGGAAAGAAAAACTGATGTAATGGCGTTGGCTGCATGTTTTATACCTCTGACAACCTGACGTCATGGAAGAAGAGAGAGCATCCATAGCAGGAATCCAAGACTCTGGTATTCAGGCCAGCTGAGGGCTACCTGCAGGCAGATAAACCAAATGTGATGACTGTAACAGTGAATACACTTGAACATCTACATTTATGGTAAGTGTACACAACTGTACTTTATGAATACCACAGCTAGGAAACCCCACCCTGTATGCATCACATGCCATGGATACCTCAACCAGACTACCACAGTCAACAGAACATGCTTGAGTACAGGTCTCTAACCCAGATACTGGCCATGTTATGTAATACTTGTTGCATACATGTCAATTGGAGCACCTCACTGGCCCTCTGCAAGAGAAAACCAGATGATTGGATGTTGAATTTAACTGTCACCCTGGGGATCACTCAAGTTGCATCGGTTGATAGATGGCCTGCTGACAAATGTCAGGTGACATGATACCAGTACACCCACATGCCCTACTCTTCTCATCTCTCCATGGACATTAGCCTGGTACACACCTAGGCACACCTGCACCTATGGACTCCAGTACTGACAAATGTGTTAGCGTGCATTATTGAGAATAACAGTGTCTGTGTGTTTGTAAACTTGTAGTTGACAATACTCTGAGTGCCTTCACACCCACTGCACCCCCCATTGCCATACTTAGAAACGGCTGCTGCTGTAATTGAGGTTAAATGTACCTTGTTACACTCTTCACCCTATCGGCTATCTGGAGCTTGCAGTACCAGCATAACACTGTTCTACAAATGGGTAGATAGGCATGGGTTACCCTCTGAGTCCTGGCAAGTGTGTGTATGTGTATGAGTGTGCATATTTGTAGGAGACAGCATTCTGATGCCACATTCTCCAAATACAATAAAATTTGCCATACTATATAAGGGATAGTGATGTTGCTGACATTAGGAGAGCCATGACAAACCCTCACCCTACTATCTCTATGACTTGTGCAATAAATGCGTATCCCTGTAGTAGCAGTGATTAGTTAGACAAGGAGTTGTATTGCAGTCCTGGTCAATGTGTGATTGTGGGTATGTCAAGGCATTATCATGGATTTCAGTGAGTACAATATCCAATGTGGGGTGTGGGTGCTGGGTATACTGTCTTTACACCATGGTACCCTTCCCAAGGTCCACTGTATGAGGACCGCTGTCACCATCAACCATACAGGTAACTGATTACACTATCCAGCCCAATGATGCATGTGCTATGTGCAAAATCTCTATAACAGAATGGACTCACTGACAAGGTAGTTAGCACTGCTAAACCCAGGTCTGTCAAATGTGTCTATGACTGTATGTGTTTGTCAATATGTATATGACAGTATGCCCTACTATGTATTGTTCATTAACACCCAGTACATCCCCCATTACCATACTGTACAAGGCCAGGTGATGTTCTTCACTTAACAGGAAACTCAGGACACACCTCACCCTAAAAGCTCTGTGGTGTGTGCAATTAAAGTCAAACACATTATTAGCAATAAGTACCTAGGTAGGGGAATCTCAGTATTGTGAAGTAAGTGTGTGTGTATGTGAAGGGATGTACTTCAGTTTTCAGAAAATATATGTCCCAGGAGATCATTTGTCTGAGAACTAACTGGCTAAAGGTAACATTTCAAAGCAATCATCTTGCGGAAATACATTCAAGGAAAAGTAGTAGTGGATGTGTAAATGCCCTCTTCTCCACTGTACAGCTGTACAGAAATACAGGAGTTGGTATATATATATATATATATATATATATATATATATATATTGGTGTGGTTGTTGTGGCCACAGCCACCTACATTTGGGTTATTGTTGTGGGTATCCCACCCGCTTAATATGCTGTTATACTATGCAGTTTATGTTAACAGGTTAAGTAGTTAATCATACTATGTGTGGTTCTACGCCACCCCACACCCTCTAAAGTGGGGGTGGGGCTGTGCCAACCACATCAGCACACCTATGTTTACCAACTCCAGGACTGCACTACATTGGGGAAGAGGACATATACCCTGCCAGTACCATCGTCAATGACATTAAACTGGTGAACTGATTACTTCCTGATGTGATGTTTTGGCAATTTGGTCTGGGTGGAATTACATAGGCCAGGCTTGCACCTGTCACCCTTAGGCTTTTGAATACTGGCCAAGGCTCTTGCCACCCCCATAGTGCCTTTTTAAGGCAAGGCTCAAAAGACAAACCCACCAGAATAGCACAAGTAACAAAAAACTGAGGGTAATGCTACTCAATGCCAGAAGTCTAAACCTCAAAATGCATGCACTCGAGGCACTCCTCAGTATGGAGACAATCGATATATGTGCAGTAACAGAAACCTGGTTTAATGCTCCAGAGAACACCCCAGCACTACCAGGCTACAACTCATACCATACATTTCAGCCACACAACCCAAACCGAAATACAAAGGCGGGGGCATATCCATATTCATCAAGGATACCCACACCTCCAGGTTAGTGGAACAGCACGATGCTTCAGAGATCATCCACGTGCAACTAACAATGGGCAAAACTGAAATTCAAATCGTAGCTTGCTACAGATTACTCACCATGTCCCAGGACCCCCATTCCGTGTTTCTGGAAACACTGGGAAACATAAAGGGTCCTACCAAACACCCTAATATTGGGTGATTTCAATTACCCAAATATTAACTGGGAGAACTACTCAAGTACTAACTCCCTTGCCCAACTTTTCCTAGAATTTATAAACTCAAAACGCCCTGGTTCAACTGGTCAACACTCCCACCACAGGTGACAACATATTGGACCTGGTCATCACCAACATGGGTGACGGTGTTCCACACCTGAGGTCAACCACTAGCTGGTTAGATCTGACCATAAACAAATCACTTTGGATATCCATATTACGCCCCCATCCCCGGACAAGAAAACCACCATGAAAAACTTTTCAAAAGCAAATTTCACATTATTAAGACTGAGGTGGAAAGTTTGAAAGCCTCCATGCTGAAGGGTAACACTGTCCAAGCTGCAAAATCCTTTACTAATGCATTCTATGGGCAGCTACAAGAATGCATGGATTGTGCCATCCCAAGCAAAACCAAGACTCACTCCTCCAAGAAAAGGAAACCAGTCTGGTGGACTCCTGCCATAAACAAGCTATACAATAGGAGGAGGAAACTAGTACAGAAGAGAGTAAAATCCCAAGAAGGGAAGACATCCCTGATCAGTATCAGCAAGAAACTACGATCCCTCATAAAATCATCCAAGGCGAGCTTTGAAAGAAAAATTGCCAAGGACTCCAAAGATAACTACAAGGCATTCTTTAGCTATGTCAAGAATCTAAGTGGCAATGCTCAGATCTGCTCGGAGTTCGTGCAGAATGGCACAACATACACTAAACCGACCAATATTGCCAACATCCTGGCAATAGGATCAGTGGAAACTTCACCCCCCTCTCACCCCCAAAAAGGCCCATAACCATACCAGAAGAGACATGTAGAGTCCCTGAAATCACAGACACTCAAGTTAAAACAGCCCTCTCCAAAGCCAAAAATACAGCATCAATGGGACCGGACGGTGTCCCAGGCTGCATCCTACACGAGCTCAAAGAAGAACTAACCCCTCACCTAAACACACTGTTCAAACTCAGCCTCTCCACAGGCTACATACCCATAGAGTGGTACACAGCAATGGTTATTCCACTCCACAAAGGTGGAGCCACAACAGACCCTGGGAACTATCGCCCTATAAGCCTGACTAGCTTGGTCTGCAAGGCTATAGAGTGCATCATCATGGAACTCATTAACAGAGAAATTGGGAACCTTCAAACACTGGACCCTACCCAGTTTGGCTTTGTTAAGGGCAGATCATGCCTCCTAAACCTGGTGGACATCTTTGAGACAGTTACCAAGGCTATAGATGAGGAAAGGTGGTACACATTCTGGTATTATAGACAAGCTCACCAGCCTGAACATAAACCCCTACATCACAAGATGGGTTGCCAACTAGCTCATGGACAGAACCCACATGGTGAGAGTTGCAGAAGCTAGGTCCAACTCTAAACCGGTTACAAGTGGCGTTCCCCAGGGCTCAGTCCTAGGACCCCTCCTGTTCGGCATATACTTCTCAGAGGTACAGGCAAGCACAGGAGGACTATGGCTGACCAAGTTTGCAGACGACTGCAAGCTAGGGGCTATAATTGACTCTCCAGCTGACACAGACATCCTCCAAAAGGGTATCACTGAGACAGATACCTGGTGTCAAAATCATGGCCTCAAGTTAAATGCCAAAAAGTGCATAGTCATCCCCTTTGGAAAAAACAAAGTACCCACAAACTACCACATAGGTGGTAGTCCCCTAAATACGGAAGACGTAATAAGGGATCTGGGGACCCAAGTAGATAGTAATCTCACCTTTGATAATCACATTGCCAAAGTTTTTAAAAAATCCTTCTATGTGGCCCACCTAATTACAAAAGGGTTTGCATCCAGATCAAAAGAGGTCATTGTGCCCCTCTACTCATCACTCATCAGACCCATCATAGAGTACAACGCCCCATTTCGGATGCACCTTACAAGACACCTGCAACAGCTGGAAAGACCACAGAAGTACCTCACCAAGAGGATCACTGGCCTCAAACAGATGCCCTATTCAGCTCGACTGTAGGAACTCCAGTTGTACTTGGTTGCATACCGCCTACTCAGAGGTGATCTCTGCCTGACATACAAGGCCATGTCCAATCCAGAATTGATGGACATGCTCCACCTAAAGAAAACCTTATCCCCTCGAGCCACATGCTCTAGGGATCTAAACCTCACCACAACAATAAATAGGATGTGCTGGAGGGATAGATTCCTGTCCCAGAGACTTCCCATGCTTTGGAACAAGATCTCAATCTACATTAGGCAGAGCTCCTCGCTAACACTCTTCAAAAGAAACCTTGACGAGTGGATGGGAAACAGAAAGTTTACCTCAGGGATCACTTCAGTGGCTGTGCTGGACAGAGGCACAGGGAGCTAATCTAAAGGGGCGGCGAAAGCCAACACATTCTGGCTAGTCTTATAAATGCCTTTGGGCAGATAGCCTAGTACCAACCTATGAACCTAAAATGAGTTCACTGCAAAATGAAGTACATCCATGTGAACAGTATTCTCTGTGTATTGCATCAACCCCAAAGCCTCTTCTGTGTGTGTGTGTGTGTGTGTGTGTGTGTGTGTGTGTGTGTGTGTGTGTGTGTGTGTGTGTGTGTGTGTATGTGCATGTTATTTACGGATATTTGGTGTGTGCCACCCAGTACACTTACAATTGTCCACTGTAGAAGAGCTGCTGACATCAGCCACCATGCACTCACCTGTATACACCCCTTAGACCTATCAGCCATGTGGCACATGCAGCAACTGTTATACAAACCTGTTACCTGTTTTCAGTTGTATCCGGGATATGATGCAGTCAATGTGTCACCACAGTGCTACACCCCTTGTAGGACAGGACAGCAGACCAACATCCTGCTGACACATAGACACCTAGAACACAAACGGAATACATTATGGAGACCACAATCAGTCAGTGTTAATAACAGCTATAATGCATCATGGCTGGACAGCTACACACCCTGATGTGTAAGCATTAATCATTCCAGCTGAAAACATGTTAAACAGCATTACATTGCTAAACCTTAGGACATTCGCCCTGTGCATCAGAACCATAGTATGTCCCTGTATCGATGGTATGGATGACAGGGATGTGGCACACGTATCATCAAATGCACAGGGTGTGTTGCAGGTTTGACAGAGGCCTAGGCTGACCGATTTGGTTGACATCATGTGTGTGGATTAGGGGGTTCTTTATTAAATGGGCTGAGCAGATGTGGTGTGTGTAGGTATGGAGGTACCCTAGCTGTACTGGTGAAGTTTGTGTGTGTGTATGTAGGCACACATGTCTGCCATGTGGCTTCCCTATACAATTGTTTATTGGACAGCTGCAGACCTTACATGGCAGGGTGTACAGTTCACTGTCTCTGCTAGGGGTTTCATGGGAACTACCAAGGCAGAAGCCCAGATATGTTACTCTCTCCAATAATGACAACTGTCCACTGGATCCACGTCCCTGTTGGGACCAGCCAGGACCATGTGCACGTGGCCTGCTGTGTTGTGGTGTGGACAGCACCCCCCCCTTGCAGTGCTGGTACTGCCACTATGGGAGCGGCTGTGAGTTGTTGCACATCTACGTAGACCTCCACCTGTTGGTGTTGCTAACCTACGTCCACGTGACCACTGCCCTACTCTCACCACATGCTCTACCACAGACACCACACGGTCAAGGATTCCCAGCATCTCACCCAACCATCTATCCAGGACCTCTGCAGAATAATGGTGGGCAGCTGCAAGATCACGGATGTTGTCAAGTACAGCAGAATGAGTAGGCCTCTGGAGCCTCAGATTCTGGTGTAATGCTCCATACATGCCTGTGCCTCCATGATCCATGACAGCCCAAAACATGTCTGGTGACACCTGCTGTGGCACTTCTGCCTGCCAGGGGCATGAGCACCCCTGTACATCTGCCTGTGTGGTACCTCACTGCTCATCTGGCTATGGCTGCTGTCTGCAGACATACTTGCCATAGTCCCCGCATTGTCCTGTCCCATGACACCACACACCAACTGTCCCTCATCTATGGCCACTGGTGATGGCGTATGTATGGGCATTGAGTCTGTGTGTGGGGATGGGGTGGATAAAAGTGGGATGTCAATCGATGGCACAGCTTCAGCCCCTGACAAACCCTGCCTGTGCCTCACCATGCCTATCATCATTGTCAGAGTCTATATGGACACTAACATCAGTTTGTCTGCAGGAGGAACCCTGATCCACCTCACCTCCTTTGAGGGGCAAACAAAAAATGTAATTTAAGACCTGTACATTATAGTTTACCTCTTCACACACTCACATACACACATACTTACAGGTGAGGTGGCACAAAGATATACAGACCTCTCATTACCCAACAGTCAACATGCATGACATATGGCACTCAACAGCATGCACTGCAGCCATACGCAATCCTTGTTACCAACATTATACATCTCTGTGATGCATGAGTTGTGTTAGTGTTTGTCTGACTCATACTTGGGATGATATGAGGACTGATGTCAATAGTTAATGCCTGCCCTCTGATTTGCAGATCTCATCATCAGCAGTGCATGTATGAGCAATACAATCCGAACACACTGACAACCTTCAAAGCTTAATGTGGATATGAGGAGTGTACACACCCTCGTTAACATGTCAACCTCTTCCATGATATGCAATGGGGTCACAATACTGCATATGTTAACATTACACACACCTGATATGTGACATATGACCTGTGCAATCCAATGCAGTATCAAACAAATATGTTAGCCATGCAGGTGCTGAATGAGATGCATGCAATATGTGGGTTGCATAAGTGTGCACACCCTTAACACAATGGTTTGTTGCAACACCTGTTACATGAACTACAGCAGTCACTATTCCTGGAAGGGTTATACTAGCATGGCCCATCTTAACTTGCCATTATTTGGTCACTCAGCCCTACAAATGTCCCCAAACTCTGCCAGATTGCAAGGTCAGCTCATGTGCACAGCCCTTGGCGGTCACACATTGCCTTCACTATTGCTGTGGAGTCAGGGTTATGTCTGGCACAATTCATGACCTTAACTGTGTTGAGATACAGCCATCCTTAGTGAGCTTTGGATGTAGGCTTCAGTTCACTGTTGTGTTTCAGGATGACACCCCTCCCCATCCTCAGCCTTATTGCAGATGCTTGACAACTATGGGCCACACATGAGTGTTGTTATGCAGTTTTCCAAATTCCGAACACCATGTCTACTAGCCTAGTTCCTGCTAATGAACAGCAAACCTAAAGGTGTACACTGGCACCAGCAAGGTAAAAAAGGGGGGTGGTGGCCCTGAGGTGGGGTGAGGTGTTGCTTGTGCACCACATGTATCTTTATGAATAGTGTCTACAGGTTTCAGCCTTGGTCTCATGACACCATTACACATTGCAACACATGCCTTTGGGAGACCTGATGTTATGCATATGCTACCTGTAGAGAGCCCTGGATGATGTTTCCTGTGGAACAACTCTTCCATCTGATTACCCTAACCCATAGGCCACACTTATGCAGATTCCTGGAGATTGTTGACACAGATACTGCACAGGCAGTACTTGCTAGACATTCCTGCAAGTTCCTAAGTGTTGCTGCATGTTTCTGGGCAACCTCTGTGACCAGTTTGCAACATGTGTTGTCATCTGTTTTGGATGGGCATCTGTTTATTTTCTACATTAATGTTGTCCCATACTTCATACACACTGTCTGCAATGCTTGCCATGGTATATGCAATGGTGAGGTAAGGCTATTTGTCCCACACCTGAGTGCTACATTTTGGATATGGGATCCATTTCACTGTTTGTAAGATGTGTACAAGCCACGGCTGCCTCTGTAGCAGATGAGTGGGCAAATGTCATGGACATACTACTTGGACAGCAGACCATTACTTGGTGTGGCATTGAGGTCCTGTACTTGGTGGAAGGTGTGTTCTCAAGAAGAGTGAATGCTGTCAGTACCTCACAAGCTGCTTCCACAATATGTTGTTTAGTGTGTGTGCACAGATATGCTTCCAATGTTTGTTAAGGTATGTATTCCCCATATTTGTTGTCCTAACATAGGATTTCATATTACACATTCATTGCTCATGTTAGGATCACATTACAGGTTATAAAAGGTGTGGAATGTGGTATTGTGATTTGCCGTTGTTTAGATCAGGAACAGTTGCCATTGTAATAGTGGTGTATACTCTGTTGTAGCCACTGTATAAGGATAATATTTTAGACATGTCCCTACTGTAGGCCATTTGTCCCACTATTATGTTAATCTCTGTCCACACATCTTGCACTGACAGGTTGTTGGGTATACTGCAGGACTCTTACATACTCTTCAGATATATCACCATGATGACCACTGTGATGCAGTGCAGTTAACAGGAACAATAAGTTAACATGTACAGCATGCATTATGGGTAGGTGTGTTAAATGTGTGCATGGCAAATAGTATGCCCATAACATGGCCGGTATATTAGCAAACCTGTACAAAACAACTCCATACTCATCAGCTACAGGCTGCTGCCCCAGTTGTATACCAGAGAGACCTAAATAGTTGTGTGAGAGACGTAATGTCAGTAGCCACACCTGTGGCATTGGTACAGGGTGGGAGCAGTATTTTAGCACATCAACAGTACAAACCCACAATACTAGAGATTATGCACCTCTGTTCATTACTACACTGCAGCAACAGACTATCTTATCCAACATATGCATGTAGATACTTTACAGATGAAAATGGATAAGCAACAGTGGTCTACTAATGTGCCATGGGGCCTTGTCTGCATGGTCCTTATCCATTGTGTGGGTGGCATCCACCTCCACAATGCTGTCTTCAGCTTGGGTGTCCCAAGGCCTCAGCATGTGTCAGTAGGGGCTGGTTGGCATGACCCCCATGTGTGGCTAGCTGATCGCTCCTAACAGCAATAGCACGCTGATGGGTTTGGCAGATCAGCTCAGTGCAGCAATGCCACATCTGCTCATAATTCCAGTTGCGCAGGCCGACATCATTTACCCTGTGGATGAGCTTGTTCCACAGGAAGGTCCTATCCTGCAGATCCTGGGCCCTGCACCTGAAGAGGATGGCATGATGGACTATGAGGAACTGATTATAGCATAATTTTCCAGGGGTGTGTATGCAGGCAGGCATTCCCAGGACATTGTACCTGGAAGACATAAACAGGAAAAATGGTCAGAGAACCTCATACAGTTGTCCAAGTGCACATCAACAGTGGGTATTACTTGTAAATAATCCAGACTATACCATAACACTGTAAGCTATCATGACTTGTACATCTTGCATTACACACCTGGCCCTGACCTGTCCAGTTCCCCCAATGTTGGACACTTAATGGCATAATCCACTACACACCATTCATTTCTGTGTAGAGGGATGACAGTGGCCATCTTCCATGTGGATGGTGGCATGAGTGTGTTTGACTGTACTGTGTGATGGGACTTTGAGCACATGCCTGTGTCCATGTAGGAGGCAAACTGCGAAGTTTTCATGTCCCATGGAATCTTGCTGTTGTTGCCATCAGTCGGCATTATGTCCATGCTCACCACTGATGTGGGCAGGAGTGTGGGTGATATGCATATCCCCCTGTTCTACTGTTGTGGACAGGGTGCCACTGTTCCCACCTATCCTGTCTGATGCAGGTTGCCTGTATCCATAGCATGTGTGCTTTACCCCCAGTACAGGCTGACTTGTGTTACTGACTCTGAGACTGCGTACATATCTGTAGACATGGTTGCAATTGGCCTTGGTGGTTTGAATATGTCTGATTTCTAGTTATAGTCAGCCTTACAGGAATTCACCTGTGAACCTACATGCTTGCTCAGATAGAGGTGCACTTGCTTCCAAGTTGTGGTCTGCACCTATGTGTCCCTGTACAGCCACTATAGTAACCTATTATGTGCTTAGTGTCTTGGTGGTGTCCACCAAGGGGGATTACTCTATCATTTGTGGGGGATTGGTTGTACAGGTAAGGTACTGCTGATTCCATATAGCTACAGTGGATATGAAGTGTGCACACCCCTGTTACAATGCCTGGTACTTGTGCAATTGGAACATGACCCCACAAAAGCACATGTCAACACAATCCCCACCTGTGATGTGTCCTATAACCTGCTCAGTTCAATAGGGAACATAACCTGTTCTGTGGAAACATATGTTCATAGGTGTGTACTAGGCTAATGGCTATGGAGCCTTTACAAGCCTAGCCCATGGGATTAACCTGGCATTGCGCCACCCGACCTTAGTTCCCAGTACCTCTGTCAAGTAAAGCCACTGGAGTAATCCCTGTGATGAATTTTCTATTTCCCATCCACTCATCAAGATTTCTCCTGAGGAGGGCTAGTGGGGTGTTCTGCTTGACATATATGGGAAGTCTATTCCATAGCATGGGCTGCCTCTGGGTTATGAAACTGTCTTTCTAGCATATGGGAAGTACTACTCAGTACAGTAAGCCAGTTGAATGTGTGTGCACACCCTTACACTGGTATGTTGTGTAAACACCTGCTGAGATGATTACAGCATCTATTTGTTTTTGTACTCTAACATCATATCACATCTTCACTTGGCAACAGTTGCTCACCTTCCATGAAACAGCTTTGTTTCTTTTTCAATAGACTTGTACAGGTTATGGGTCACATTTGAAGTGATAAACGTTTTGACATGACTTCCTGTGGATTCATTGGCATACAGCACACAGACCTGGCATTCCAACAGGGGTGTTTACACTTTGATATCCAGTGTCTGTGGGTGTTGATATAGCTGTTAGTGGTAGGCATGGACATTGGGTCATAACATAGTTGTACACTTCTCTGATTACTACGTGGAAAGCATGCCTACTGTAGTACCCATATCAGTGTCATGGCAATGCAGCAATCAGCAGTACACATTTTATTTTGTTGTATGCAGTGACAGTGATATTACACACGTGCAACATGCACATCCTATTTTCTGAACTACTTCTGACCCATGTTATTACTTTTGTGCATTTCAGCTGAACATATGCATACATGCACATGCTCAGGGGATACCTGGTACACATTTGGGTTCTATGTCATTATGGCACACTATATTTACAGTCTTGCAGCTCAATCATACATCTCCACCTGTTATACTAAGACTTCTGGTCATTGGTCCACCTCACTGGGTGACAACACAGAAGTCAATTTTGATAACTTATCAATATAGCTGGCATAACACAGGTATATGTGTAAGTGACTACAGATATCTGTCACAACTGTGAACTTTGTCCAGAAGAACACTGTACAGTTGAATGTTAATTCAATATATCACATGCAGTTTAACAAACACATCTGCAACAGTGCTTTGCTATGCTCATGCCCTGTATAGGTATCCTAGAGTTACAATACAAACATGTAGAATACTCATATTCACAGGTAACATATGGAGATGGGCAACATCCCATTAACTGGCCTAGCAGTGGCACAGACACGACTGTTTGACAGACACTCTAGTGGTTGCCTTATGTGAGCTGTCCTTTCCCAGGGTGTGTCAGGCTCCTCAGTTGTGACCCAACCTATCCATCTCTTAGAGCATCATATGTGGACACAGCCCAACATTAGGGGGGATATATAGGAACAGATTGTAGATATGCCTATTACAAACTTATGAAGTTTGTGCATGATACATTTCACATTACCCTGACTGTTCTGAAGGTGATGGGGACTGAAACTCGTGTCTGTCATGACTTCATTACTTCCACCTTCAGCTAATTACAAACCTATGACATTTGTGCATGATACATTTCACATTACCCTGACTGTTCCGAAGGTGGTGAGGACTGAAACACGTGTCTGTCATGACTTCATTACTTCCCCCTTCAGCTATTTACCAGAGTAATATAGATATTTGGAGGAACAGAACAAACACTATGATGGCTAAATCTTGACATTCTGTGCAAATCTGCACAGTTGACAGGTATGGCGAACTGCAGACAGAGCCAGATGCTATGTCCATAGCATTTGTTCAGCAGGACATCATTACAGCAAGTACTGATGGCACATATACATCTTTCATAATCATCTATCCCATTTTTACAGACCAGTTACTACATTCAATTGTATGCTTACATGTTACACATACCTGGTTTATCTTCAAGTTCCTTCTGTGTACAGGATGTCTTCCTGTTTCATAATTCGAGTTTTTTTATGTGTGTGTGTCTCTCTCTCTCCACTACTGAAATCATGCTTGTTTGAGAAAGTTGAAGCATGGCTTTTGTAGGTGATGCTCATGTTCAGGTGATGACCTCTGCACCAGTTGCTGTTCCCCACTTGCTAATGGCTTGCAGGCAGCTGTGTAGGTCTTCCAATAGCCAATGTCATAGCAACCCACTACTATAAATAACTGCATCATGTGGGAGTTGTCCCATTACCTTTCCTGTATGGAAGGCATCCTTCCTGTTTGTGGGCAGTGGTGTTACAGAAAGCAAGTAGCTTATACCTCTTACAACAGGACTTGTGGACGCAGGCCAACTACATGTTTGTATAAGGTTACAGACCTAGGGACAGTGTGAGAGTATTGCTGTTATAGGCATTGAATACTGCTAGTTTTACAGGGTCTGTGTGTATATGCTAGTTTTGCATGGAATACAGTCTATCTGCATAGCTCTCAACTGTGGGCCTATCCACATAATGGCCAGAAGATTGGCTGTTTTATCTGTTCCCCACACATGTCGTGTCCCTGACATATCAGTGGCATTCTCTCCGTTGATTGCTATCAGTACATGGCAACATCCATTTGTGTTTTTGACTTCATATTCCTGAGTAAGGGTATGTTGCAACCAATTCTGTAACACCAGCAACTTTCACAGTGTATAACAGCAATATTTCAAATATGCCCTGTGTTTCAGCCTCTGTCCTCCACCTATATACCAGGCTTTGTCCATATGTCATGTAGCAAGAGGTTGCTAGGTAATGGTCTATCATTATTTAGTCCTAACATTCCTGCTATCATTCCAGTGATGTTGTGGACTCCCACACAAGTTGTGGAGTAAGGTCCATATATATGAGGGCTACAGCTGGACAAAACATGTGAGACCCTGTACAGTCTGGATGTCAGTGTATGGAGAACACTGTTATATGCCCTTGTAAGACATTTTATAGGGGAGGGGTATTAAATGTTTTTAACCTAGGCTGTTACAACATGTGAGGGATATCAGTAGTAAGAAATATTAAGGTATATGGCTGTACATTTTCATATGTTTCACCATGGGAACAGTGGTGGGCTAGACCTTACTGTCTTGCACACAGTTCTGTTTGTCAGTGTGATAGTGACGTTTTATGTTAAGCATGGTTATGCAATGGATACATTTACATTGTGACAACTGATACTTCCCCCTAGGGGGTTGAGTAGAGAGTGTGATTGGAGGCTGTTGAACTACATCTGTAATTGAGTGTTGATTGATTCTTATCTTCAAGGCAAGTGTGTTTTTCACTGTTGTACAACTTGAAGGCTTTAGTTAGACAGCAAAGTATGTTATGTTTTGCAGATTACAGTATCATATGTTTTCTTTGAGAGTTGCATTAATCAGCTAGGTATTTCAAACACCTAAATGCTATAAAAAATGGCATATAAAACTGAAATAGTACACAAACATTTATATGCATGCAAACTGTGTGTGGTGTCATGTCCTTTGCATTGTGTGTGGGTATATGTTTCATGCAATAATTCTCATTTGTAGGAAAGAATCAGACACTGGCCATTTGAAAAGGTGGCAACTGTAGGAATAATGGCTGTTTCATATCTTTATATATATATGTAAGTATATATTTATATACGTATGTGTGTATGTATATATATATATATATATATGTGTATGTGTGTGTGTGTGTGTGTGTGTGTATCATTAGAATGTTTAGTGCTTCCACACTGTACATTCCCTATGGTAGACTGACTGTTTTGCATGATATGTTAGAGAAATCATCCCAACATCTTATTGCTGAGATGGCTTTGGTAACTAGTTGTGGCTATGTTGTGCAGGGTCCTAGGTTCTACTGGTAACTTGTTGTGGATATGTTGTGCAGGGTCCTGGGTTCAAGTCTTGCAAGTGCTGGTTATTTTGTTGCACGGCAGAACAGTTCAGCTGTGGTGGAAGGGATAATGGCAATAATGACAAGAGATCCCTATTTTGGGCCCCTTCACCCCATTTACAGTCCCTTTGGTCAGATGTTTTGCAGTGAGATGTGTGTGGATCCAATGTCGAATGCACTATATATATATATATATATATATATATATATACACATGTATGTCTACATATATATATATATATATATATATATATATATATGGATCTACTGCATTCTAACAAATGTCCGTTTCACCGAAAAGTACATCCGCAAATGCATTTACACGAAAGTATGTTTCAACGAAAATGCACTTTCGTGTAAATCCATAACAAAAAAAAAACACTTAAAACACTTTTATGCAGGGGGGCAAACCCCCTGCACTCCCCATGTGGGGGTTGTGCCCCCCACAGCCCCTACTTTAATATTATCACTCTGAGATCGCACTACAGTGGGGAAAAGGGAATGTTCCCTCATCCCCACTGTACTGCGATCTCAACAACAGTCCACTTAGTTGTACATCAACACTAAACATTGATGTACAACTAAGTTAACATGCAAACCTCATGTTTTTTCTTTATTTACCTAATTTATTTTTTGTTTTCCTACTAATTTACCCGAAAGTGCCTTTTCGATAAAACGCACTTTCGCGTAACTCCACTAGCGAATTTCCCGTTTCACTGAAACGGAATTCGCTAAAATCAAGTAGATCCATATATATATATATATATATATATATATATATATATATATATATATATATATATATACACACACACACACACACTTATATAAATACATTTTCACTACTGTTGAATGACTGTGCTGCATGATATGTTTAACATGTCTACAGCTCAAATGGCTTACTGGTAACTTGCTGGGTTTGAAACTTGCAAGCGCTGATTATTTTGTTGCTGGGCAGAACAAGAGCTGTTGGATACAGAGTGATTAAGGCACTTTTAAACAGTTGTAAGCGGGTTTGCACAACTGTAAGGAATGCTAACTTAAGGTTAAATATGCTTACAGTTAGCTTGAAAAGTGCTTAATCTGTGTAGACATTGCTTAGCGTCATACAAACAGGCTTAATCCCGCTTACAACTGCTTAACCCCATGCTAATTTCTTTAAAAGAAAAGAAAAAGGGGGCAGAAAGAGGGAAAGACAACAGGGAAAGTAGCTAGGGATGTGCAGGATGGGTGTAGGGAAGGTCCATAGCTGTATATTTCTAATACAGCAACAGCTGTGCATATATACTGAATTTGGAGGTATATTTGGACACTCAAACCCCTGAGAGAAGGGTGAGAACAACAATAATGTGTTGTGAAGCCAATTAGACCAGATTACTTGTGTCCAGTGGATGGGCGGCCACGGTGGTACAGCGGTTAACATTGCTGCCTCACAACAAGAGGTTCTCCGGTTCGATTCTCGGCTGGGGTGCCTTCTCTGTGGAGTCTGCATGTCCTCCCTGTGGTTGCGTGGGTTTCCTCCGGGTGCTCCAGTTGCCTCCCACATCCCAAAGACATGCTGTAGGTGGATTGGACACTCTAAATTGGCCCTAGGTGTGAGTGTGTGCATGTGTGTGCCTTCTGTGGAAGGTTGGGCGCCGGGCTGGCAACTCGACATTGTAAAACTTCCCTGACAATCATGAGCGGACAGGTGATCTGCTGTGGCGACCCCTAACCGGGAAAAGCCGAAAGAAGAAGAAGACGTGTCCAGTGGACACGTGTGTGAAATGGACAACTACGTATGGGGCAAATTTTTTTGTGGGGGAACGGATTGCCCTTTTTTTAAGGTGAGAGTGGGATGTTGGGGAAGGATAGTAGATATATTTTGGGAGGTAGTTTGGGTAGGAAGACAGAACAAGACAGCATACAGGGGCAGTATATGACACATGGGGGTAAACACCTTGGACACGGAGGGGTGTTTGGAAATCAAAAGCCCATGAGCCCCCAAATGGAAACAGTGGGACTGAGGTCCCCACCCATAGGCAGTTACCACTGCATCTGGCCCTGAAGTTGGCTGTGCTGGGGGCTGAGCAGAAGGGGCAGGATGACCCTATAATTGTGCCATGCGGCCCTCAAGCTGGTGTAGCAGATCTCCAAACCCCCTTCGGTGCTCGCTATGCACCAATCCCCGGACCTGACTTCAGGTGACAGTATCCTGTCCGTGCCCACTCCCGGTGTGGGGATGAGCCCCATCCCCTGAGGTGGTTCCACCCGAAGGTGTTGCAGGACCAGCAGACAAGAAGGTCCCAGGGTGGGTCCCAGACGTGCTGGGGCCTGGTGCCATGGCCAGATGATGTGGGAGAGGTGGGTACACTGGGACCGGCCTTCCCAAATGTGCTGTGTTGCAGTTTTAGAACATATGTGGGTTAGTAATAGTCAACACAATCCAGGATTAGTTATAACAGCATGCATAGATATTCCCATTAACTCAAAACACCAGATATGGAACAGTTGCATAGCAAACAGAACATATGCATATATGGAACCACAGTGGCCATTACAAAAGCATGCAGGTTACATTGATAGCAACAGGCCACCAGTGATAGTATTTCAATATGGAAAATTAACAGAAACACATTTCAATATTTGTTGAACAATAGGACATATGTCCCAACAGTAGGTTTGGTGTAAAATTACCCATTGATTTGAGTGTTTAAATTATTGTTGCAGATATGGTGGTGGGAGGAGAGATGTCATTTAACTTCTATATCCTTACAGTACTCACAACTTTAATGATCATTGCTCTAATCATTACTCTGCAAGTATTATTACAATACCATATGGCCTTGGTTTGGGCAGTGGTATGTTTGTACACAGTGTATACTTCAGCTGTCTTATAGCTAAATTCTACTTCTCTTACCTGGTAGACCAGTGGAGGGAATGTTTGTTAACACTACCTGACTGTTTCTACACATATTCCCAGATTCCTTGTTGTAATTATGTACATACCTCTCAATCTCTTAATGCACACACACTGGACAATGCTTGAAGACATGGGGGTACCAATAGGGACATATTTTGAATATTGCTCTTATAAACTTGGAGAGTTGCTAGAGTAACAGGATTTGTTTTAATATACATTTTCTGAAGGATTTGAGGTCTGAAAATCAAATGTTTGTCATTATTTAGTGACTACAATTCTGAGATCATCCCACTGATTTGCCAGGGAGACAGAGGAACAGGCCAAAAATATGAGCCAATTATCTGGAGATTCTGTGAAAATCTATACAGCTGAGAGGTATGATTATGCATTTCTCAGGATTCAAACCATGCCTGTGTGTGTTAAAATACAATAATTTAAGTTTCATCAGAGTGAGCTATTTAGAAACTGCTGTCTGTTCCTTCAGTGTTTTCTAAGACTCTCTTGGTTGTACAATCAGACCTTCTACTTACAACAGTCTTATACAGACATTCCTAGACATATTTTTTATGTAGCAATGTGTGGGTAACAGTGGTTAACACATTACTATTCAGAGACTGCAACAGTAAATGCCATACAATACCAGAGTAAACACAACCAGTCCACGATTTAGAACTTTATTGCCAGGCAGTTATGGTTTTATTGAAATATCACCTATATGGGACTATTATTGTCATATTGTCTGGTTTATTCAGTACAACCCATACACAGTTTTTATACTGCCGGGTGACTTTCTACTACTTTATATTTATTTGGTATGACTACTACAAGCAGGATTGCTACTCACCAGCCTCGCGACACACCCTTTGCAGCCTACTGGCATGGGCTTCCTGATTCACAGCCCGCTCAGCTGCAGTTGTAAAGGGAATAGAGAAATATTTAGCTATACCTATCCATCACATGCACAGGCTAGACTTTGGTAAACAATTATTGATATGAATACTTACACACTGCTGGGGACATCACTCCTCTGCCTTGCTTCTTGGACCCACTTGTCCAGGAGCTCCCTCTTCCTCCACTTCAAGTCAGCATAGTGGTGCCGGACCTGCTCACCAGTCTGAGGGACACCAGTGGCACTGGTGAGATCACGGGTGAGATAGTCCCAGGCTTCCTATTTATATTGGGAGCCCTGGTACTGGCCCTGCAGCACTCTCTCATCATGGTTATTTACCAGGAGTCCTAAAATGACATTGAACTCCTGTATGCCCCAAAGCTGTGACCAGAAGTGCATGCCCTTGCCAACACCTGCCATACTGCATACAGTGGGAAGCTGCAACCAGTTATGAGCTATATTCCCACCTGCAGGGTTTAAATACGGCCGATGTTCATAGGCTCATAGGTTGATACTAGGCTATCTGCCCTAGGGCATTTATAAGCCTAGCCAGAGTGTGTTTGGCTTTCGCCACCCTTTTAGATTAGTTGACTCTGCCTCTGTATAGTAGGTCACAGAAGGTATCCCTTTTAAGGTTAGTTTACTGTACCTCTGTCAAGCAGGGGCACAGAAGAGATCCCAGGTGTAAACTTATGATCTCCCATCCACTCGTCAAGATTTCTCTTGAAGAGGGTCAGTGAGGGGCTCTGCCTAACATGGATTGGGATTTTGTTCCAGAGTGAGGGGAGCCTCTGGGATATGAAACTGTCCCTCCAGCATGTCCTATTTATTTCTGTGCTGAGGTTCAAGTCCCTGGAGTATGTAGCTCTAAGGGATTTGGATTTCCTGAGGTTGGACATGGCTTTCTATGTCAGACACAGATCGTCTCTGAGTAGGCGGTACACAACTGAGTAGAGCTGGAGTTTCTTTAGCCGAACTGCATAGGGCATCTGTTTGAGCCTCATGATCCTCTTGGTGAGATACTTTTGGGGTCTTTCCAGTTGCTGAAGGTGTTGGGTAAGGTACATCCCAAATGGGGCATTGTACTCAATTATGGGCCTGATAAGAGATGAGTAGAGGGGCACAATGACCTCTCTTGATCTAGATGTGAACCCTTTCATGATAAGGTGGGCTATATAGAAGGTCTTTCTAACCACTTTGGCAACGTGATTGTCAAAGGAGAGATTGCTATCTACTTGGGTCCCCAAGTCCCTAATTACTTCTTCCGTACTTAATGGATTACCACCTATGTGGTAATTTGTGGGCACTTTGTTTTTCCCAAAGTGGATGACTATGCACTTTTTGGCATTTAGCTTTAGGCCATGGCTCTGTCACCAATTATCCGTCTCTGTGAGACCCTTTTGGAGGATGCTTGTGTCAGCCAGAGAGTCAATTACAGCACCCAGTTTGCAGTCATCTGCAAACTTGGTCAGCCATAGTCCACCCGTGTTAGCCTGTTCCTCGGATAAATATATACCGAACAAGAGAGGTCCCAGGACTGAGCCTTGTGGGACACCACTTGTAACTGGTTTAGAGTCTGACATGGCACCTGCTATTCTGACCATGTGGGTTCTATCCCTGAGCCAGTTTGCAACCCATCTTGTGACATAGGGGTTGATATTTAAGCTGGTGAGCTTATTTATGATGCCCGAGTGGGGTATTGTGTCGAAGGCTTTTGCGAGGTCCAGATAGGCTGTGTGGACTACCTTCCCTTCATCTATGGCTTTGGTAACTGTTTCAAAGAAGTTGACCAGATTCAAGAGGCAAGATCTGCCCTTAACGAAGCCAAATTGGGTAGGATCCAGTGTCTGGAGGTTCCCAATGTCTTTGTTTATGATTTCCATGATGATACACTCCATAGCTTTGCAGACCAGGCTAGTCAGGCTTATAGGGCGATAGTTTCCGGGGTCTGTTGTGGCACCACCTTTGTGGAGTGGGACCACTGTTGCTGTACGCCATTCCTTGGGTACATATCCTGTAGTAAGGCTGAGACTGAACAGTGACTTTATATGAGGGTTTAGTTCTTCTTGGAGCTCGTGTAAGACGAAGCCCAGGACACCGTCTGGTCCCATTGATGCTGTGTTTTTTGCTTTGGAGAGGGCAGCTGTCACCTGTGCATCTGTGATCTCAGGAAGGCTACACCCTGTTGGGATAGACATTTGCTCTTTTGGGGAGGAAGGGGGAGAGACGTTTGCACTGAACCTTTCTGCCAAGATGTTGGCAATGTCTGTGGGTTCAGTGTATTTTTTGTCATTTTGCACTAACTCAGAGCATATCTGGGAGTTGCCTCCCAGGTTTCTGACATAACTAAAGAAAGCCTTGTGATTATCTTTAGTGTCTTGTGCAAATTTTCTTTCGAAGCTGGCCTTAGATGATTTTATGAGGGATCGTAGTTTCTTGCTAGTACTGATCAGTGATGCCTTCCCTTTTTGAGATTTTGCTCTGTCATGTAGTAGCTTTCTCCTTCTGTTTTATAGCTTATTTAATGCCAGGGTCCACCAGACAGGTCTCCTGCCTTTGGAGGAGTGAGTCTTGGTTTTATTTGGGATAGCATGCTCTATGCATTCCTGTAGGTGTCCATAGAATGCTTTTGTAAATGTCCTGCCCTTTGTAAATGTCCTGCCCTTTGCCATGATTGGATGGTTTTGAATATGCTGTGCTAAGCTACGGGCAAATCTGCTTGGCTAAGTTTGGCAGTGCTTACCAATGGGCAAATCCACTTATCTGGGCTACTCATTGCTTAGCAGTCATATTTACACACTGCTTACACCTGATAAGCAGAGTTGTGCAATGCTTTGCATTGCTTATTTTTTATTTTATAGACTGTGTGCTGTATGGGATTGATTCATCATTCATTCCATATTATAAATTTGTTTACTGTCCCTGAAATGCCCAATGTGCTTTCATTACATTTATTTATGTGTGACTATACTGTATGGGGCACTTGTATGGCACTTATATGAGGGTTTCACAACTGTATTAAACTGACACCTCATATCTGGACCTACTACAGTACTCTGGTTAACAAATATATTTTACTTAGCTAATTATAAAAAAAATGTTTATGTACTGCTTTCACATGTAAAATGCAAATTGGTAACAGTGGGGATTGAACCGGGAATGGCTGCTTGCAAAGCATACGCTTTAATCACTACACTATTGCAGTACTGCTTATATTAGATGTCTCTTGCTATTTAACTTCTTGTGCTGTTTAAGCTGGACTAAGCGTAACTAAGCAACGGGCACACTTGCACAGCTACGCTTAAACTTTATTGCATGTTTTAAAAAAAATTATTTGTTGTGTTTTTTTATTTGCACCCTTCAGAATATCCCTGCTAATGCTGAACCTGTTATTCTATCAACTTTCTGCTTTGTGAGACGATTGTCCCTTTTGGCTTTGTCCATATTCCTTACTCTGACGGGTTGGGAGGTGAGCGCTATGTGTGTTATTCTATCAACTTTTGCCTTGACAGGGACGATTGTCCCTTATGGCTTTAACCAGATTTCTTATCGTGATAGGTTGGGGGTGTTACGAGCATTCTCTCTCATTTTAAATTGACAAAAGGCAATTCTGGAGTGCAGGGGGCATGTATATTGTGAGAGCTCTGCTCTCAGACACACTCCCTGTGCTCGTACATGGAACCATGTCCATTTTAGAGCACGGCAGCATGCCTTCATACATATGCATGGTGCGCTGCTTGCTGAACAGGAACAGTCCTTGCCATGCAGGAATAACTTATTCCTGCATGGCTGCTTGCTGAATCTGGGGGAAAGACTATCTTTGTGGAAGACTAAATATGGAGGCTTACATGAAATTGCCTGCAACTCCGAAATTTGGCTAGCTGATGTAACTGCTACAAAGAAGATTGTCTTCCAAGCCCAGAACTTTAAATCTGCTTTAGCTGCAGGTTCAAATGGAAGTTGGGTCAAAGCTTGCAGCATAATGGTAATGTCCCAAGGAGGAGATGGGGCTCTAATTGGGAGTCTTAATAGAAAGGTGCCTTTCAAAAAGTCTTTAGTAATTTTCAGTGAAGCTATAGGAGTGTGCAATATGAAAACTTGAAATAGCCACTATCTGAACCTTGATGGTGGAATAGCTGGATCATTTACAAAGAGCTTGGATAAAAAGTCTACTACAAATGGAATAGGAGCTGAAAAGGGATCAATCACTTTAGAAAAGCCCCATATAGAAAACCTCTTCCATTTACTCTGGTATAACTTCTTAGTGGCCAGTTTCTGGGAGGCTGAAATAATATTGACTACCACAAGGGGAAGCCTGGCATCTCTGGGTACATTTAGAATTGGAGTAAGCATAAAGTTAACTTCATGGCCTCCTGATCTGGAAGAGGCAGTCCAGATAGGTGAGTTAAAGGAAAACTCCACTTTAGAACTCAAAAAAAAATTTCTTTGTATCTTTGTTTTCTGAGCTATTTTAATGCCTCAGAATCACTGCAAGTGCCACTTTTACAATTTTATGGGGCCTTCCTGGGTAACATAATCTTGTTTTCTTGCTTTCATTCCTTCTTCCCAGAATACATTTCAAGTCCTCTTTATACAAGTCATGCTAGAAATAAGGAAGTGGTGGTGGTTTATCATGCCATTAAAATAGAATGGCTAGAGTGTGAAGCACTGTCATCTAACACACCTTTTGTAACAGAGCTGCTTCTATGTTTCCTTGAGTGAGCCTCATGTATGTGTCTGTCAGAGCTTGTCCTATGCTATAATAGGTGTTAGCTACTTCCATCAAAAGAAAGTAGGTAAATAGCAGGCTTTCGTATGGGTATTCTTTTGTGGTTCTAAAGAAACTGACAGACCTTCCACCACACACTCATCCTGAGGTATGAAAACTCTCACTGCATCAAATGATCCTTACTGTATCATGTACAGGAGACAACTACTTCTACTGGAAGGGACTCCAAAGTAAATCTGTCTGCTATTTCCCAATGCCTTCAGTAGGAAGTTTTCTTCTCTCTCATGAATGATGCAGAATTAAAACGTGCTTTACTAGTTCCTTAATTACTTCTGTCACATTCACCCCCCTTTTCTTTCCTATTTTCTATTTATTTATACTTTGTTAACCGGAAAGTGAACTGGTCCCAGGACCCTTTTCAGCCATGACCCAGGCTACAGTAGAAAAGATAACAAGTAATAAATGCACTTAGTAATACAAAGAAAAAACATGCTGCCATAAAGACATTTGACAAAGATTGCATGTATAACACATAGCCAAGGCGTGACACTGAATAAGGAGAACATTAAACATTTGCTAGAATGTAGGGCTGAGCAGACGAAAGCTGCTCAATAACAAATTCAAAAGCACAAATAAAACAAAGAGCCAGCTAACACAGCAGTATATAAAATTCTTGTTTAATTTCATAAAAGTAAAATAATAAAAATATATAACAGATGAGTGCTTTCACACCAAAGGTGCTTCATCATATCTAAAAACAAACTAGCAAACAGTGCTTAAATACAGTTAAGAAACTTTTGGTGTGAAAAGAGCTCATCTGTTTTGTGTGTGTGTGTGTATATATATATATATATATATATATATATATATATATATATATATATATACATTTTTTTACTTTTCTGAAATTAAATAAAGATTTTATATAGTGCTTGGTTACCATCAATGGTTACATTTCCTTCGTGGACTAGAAAATGCTCATGCATTCTACTGCAGTAAGGACTGATTCAAAGTCTTATCATGCATCCTTGTACCAGATCTGCACCATCCTGGAAGGATATCACAAAAAACACAAAAGAACTTTATAAACAGTATCAGTGCAGTTAGTTGATAGGGTTGTCACCTCTCTCTCTCTGCAGTTCTGTCCTGTGTGTGTGTGTGGGGGGGGGGGGGACCTGAAAATGGTAAATGTGTTGATACTTTACATAAAAATATATTTTCTGACTTTTCTCTAAATGTCACAGAAATCTTTGATAGTACATTTAAGTTATATTAACTTATAAGCTATTATAAATAACTAACATTTAGGGGACATGCCTAAGATGGTGAGCAGTTAACAGCACTGTTTCTTTTTTTAGTTCCATTTCATTTTAACATCTCTGACTGGATTTTTACAAAAAAACTCTAATAAATAGTTTCAAAACTGGATGGATTTATAGTTTAACATCTGCTGAAAGATTTACAAAACATAACAATTTTGTTTTTTCCTGTCAAGAAAACTAAAGAACTAATTCTCTCAAAACGAGCCTCTCTAAGCCCAGTGTTTAGGACAGTAGTATGAAAAAAAAAGACATACAGGCTATACTAAGTAACAAGATATATAAATTAGTAAACAAAATGGGCAATTTTAAAAAAGAATGTAAAAAAACAAGTTGAAGTGCTACGTGAATCTCTTAAAAACAGCAGTCATCAGAAATCTCAAGTATAGAAGTGGTAATGTCTGATTTTGATGGAAGATTACTTGAAAATGAGAATAACATTGAATTTCTTCTGAAACAAAACTTATTCTGGGATAAAGTAGAAGACTTAGAGAACAGATCTAGAAGGAATAACATCAGGATTTATGGGATTCCTGAAAAAGAAGAGGGAGACAGTATGATTCAATTCCTTAATACCTGGCTGCCTAAAACTTTGAACCTGCCTCTGAAAATGTTTCCTTTGGCATCAAAAGGGCACATAGATCACTTTCTAACGCATCTTAAAAACACCTTCAGCAAGGTCAGTGATCAGAAGATTTTTTTCAAGTCAAGGTAAGGATTTAGTCTTAAAAGCTGCATGGATTAATTATCCAGTTAAAATTAAATGAAATACTATAAGATTTGACAATGACTATTCTACATTAGTGATGTCCAAGAGAAAAGCCTGTGTGCCACTTGTTAAAAGCTTAAAGAAAAACAGGATTCACCTTCCAGAAGAAAGAAGATATTTAACACCTTTGAAGATGCAATGGACTTTATACAGAAAAAATAAAATCCTAGAAAAAAAACAGAAGAAATGAACTGTAATCTATCACGTTCTATGAGGAGAAATGCAGCAAGAGATGGTTGGTTAATAAAAGACAAAGATAGTAAAAACTGAAGGAAAAATAAAAATCAGTGTATTTCATGGTTATGAATTATTAATGTAAATAAGTACTTGAATACTTATGAAAAGGTACTACATATTACTTTTTATAAGATTAATAATTTATTTCTTTCCCTACTTCAAAGGGTTACTAGTTCCATTTTTAAAATGTTAGAGTTGGATTCTTTTAGCTATATATGAAATTAAAGCCACTTATTTATAGAGTTTAAAAGGTTAAAATATTTGTCTTATTAAAAGTTATTCATTATTATGATGAAACTTCTGATCTGATGTTGTCAGTTTTCATTCTGTCCTCTACTGATGAGTTCAGATCTGAACCATCGGATACAACTTGGCCATTGCAAAAGCTCATGGCAACTTAGAACTCTCGATTTCTCTTACCCAGAATGTACCAACTCCAATTACCTCAGATCTTATTTGCCACCTCCGGCAAAAGACGTAGATGTAATGGGATCCTATCTTGCCTACATTCATAACTGATGGGTTCGGAGCCGATCCATCGGCTCCGACTCGGCCACTATATAGTAGAACGAAGTCTCTAATTGGCTGGGCTACCCCTTATCCCAGAATGCACCATGCCTGCTTCCCCAGATCTCGTTTGCCACTTTTCAAGCTAGACGTGGTCTCGACTTGGCTGGAGCTAAGTGGTTTATTATTACTTTTTTGGTCTTTTGACCTAGGGGTTTCTTCACCAATTTAACAAACAGCTGTTTTAACAGCTTTACGTGTGTGTGTGTGTACCTTTTCAGTGTGATTGGAATTTTTTTCTACTTACCGGGCAAGGCCCGTTTAAGTTAGAGGGCCTTTGCCCTTATTGTGAGTCAATTGTTAAAATTGTCTACATTTAGGTTTGTTTTTCACCATACTATACGTCTTATTTTATCGGGCTAAGCCCGTTTTTAGTTAGAGGGCTTCTGCCCATTTTGTGTTGTGTATCTCAAGCCAATACCGTTGTTGAGTCAAGGGCTCGTGCCCTTCTTTAAGGTTACTTTCATGATAAAAAACAGTTGTGTGACAGGATGTCAAAAGAACAGAAGTCTGGGTTTAAAAAGTGCACCAAGTGCAACTACAAAATGTCTATTACTGATAGCCATGCTGTTTGCGTGTATTGTTTAGGACCGAAACATTTGCAGGAAACATGTAGTTTTTGTCATGCTTTTTCCTCTAGGGTCCTTCAAGAACTTAAAAATAAATTGATCCTTAAGGGCCTTATTAAGCCCTCTTTTGAGGAAGCTTTGGCTTCTCCTTCCTCTCCAGCTTCTAAAAAGAAAAGGTCGTCGGCGCTGACCAGTCCGTCGGAACCGACTTCCAAGAAGCATAGGTCGACCACTTCTTCCTCGGCTCCAATGGCTTCGGAGCCTCGGGTGAAAGGGTCTGCCTCGATACCTCTTTCCTCGGCTCCATTGGTGTCGGAGCCGCAGGTTGGGGGATCGAGAGGCAAATCATCTGCTTCGGCTCCTTTGGTCTCGGAGCCGTTGGAGGTGTGCAGCTCAGACTCTTCCCCCCTCGGCCCCGAAGTCTCCTTCGGCGCTGATACTTATACATATGGTTCCAGATTCGGTGCCGATAGTGTTGGAGCCGTTTCGGAGCCGGTCCCCTGGTCTATCGGAGCCGAGAGAAAAGTCGTCTCGGCCCCCATCTATTTCCTCTAAATCCTCCAGGTTGTCTGACTCAGATTTGGACAGAGTTATCCAGAGGCTTTTCCAGTCCCCGGTTTTTGCAAAAATGGTCTCGGCTCCAGCCCACTCGGCTCCGGAGCCGGTCCCCACTTCGACACATCCAATTCCTCCTCCAACCTCCTCGGAACCATTGGAGTCGGTGATGGTGGAGCGGAGCAGAGTCGTCCAGTCAGAACTGAGACTCCCTCGGAGCCTCTCGGTTCCGACCATCATTCCTACCCTGTCCTCGGCGTCAGGGTTCGGTACCGGGACTTCCTCGGTCGGGGCCGAGGGGAACACTTTGGAACTGGTAGCTTTGGTGCCTAGTCTCCCCCTCAGAGCATCGGCCGCAGGGATTCCCGGTACCGTCGTGGTCTCTCAGCCGGTGTCCTCCGTAGAGTCTGGAGGTCCTGCTTTTGAGGCCATGAGGAGTGCGCTGGCCATGTCCTTGCCGGCTCAGCAACTCTCTACCTCACCGTCCCTAGACTTGGGAACTGGTGCTTCTGGTGTGCTTCATTCCCACGACAGTGGGGCCCCAAGGCCTGAGGATACCCCCTTGGGGGGGGTTCCCTTCTCCCGGGAGGTCCTTCTGATTCCGCTTCAGATGAACCTCCAAGGAAAAAATTGTGCAAGAGGAAGCACATTGACTCCCAGGATGAGTCTATCACATCAGATACTGACCTCGATGATGCGGAGGGGTCCCCAAAATCATCCTCGGATGACGTCTCATTCTCAGATATCCTCGAGATCCTGAGACAGAGAGGCGATTGGCAGTCCAAAACCCCTTCCGCAGAGGAGTCAATCTTCCTCAAGGCTTTTGGGGCCCAGCCCTCCACCTCCTGGGTGTCTCCACCCTTCGATGAATTGCTAGATTTAGTTTCTCGAAGGGTGTGGGAACACCCTGACTCTGTGGAACCAGTGCCCGCCAGGCCTAACAAGTTCCTCTCAGCCCCTTCTCAAAAGGAATTTTTGACCAAAGGAGTTGCAGTAGATGCGATGGTGGTGGCATCTGCCACTCAGCAGGACATGGCAGAGGCTTCAACGTCTATTCACCCTCCTAATATGGATTCCAGGAGCATGGATAGGTACGGGAAGCATACCCTTTCTTCAGCGGCCTTTACCCTGCGGTCGCTGAATTATCTTTGTCATTTTACCAGGCTCCAAAGGGACCTCCTCAAAGAGTTAGGTGAGTCTCTTACGGGTAATCTTCCTGAGGCGTTAGCCCAAACTGTTGGCGCCCAGATGACTACCCTATCTTCGATAGTCAACTCGTCCATGAGGCTCATCTCAAATGTGGCCGAAGGGGTGAGTAGAGCAGCGGGAACAGGCGTGGCTCTCAGAAGACACGCCTGGTTACGCTTGTGTCCCTTTGCGGAGGCCTTTAAGTCTTCCTTCACCGACACCCCCTTTGATGGATCCTCCCTGTTTGGACCCAAGGTGAAGGACACACTGACTCGATGCGAGCAGGAGGGCAAGACCTTGACTGCCGTGGGGGCCCGTTTCTCCGCTCCCTCTAGACCTTACCCCAAGACCCACAGAGGAGGGAAAATGTGGTTCAAAAAAATCTCAAAGGTCTTTCCCTACTCCACCGAGTGATCCCCCCTCTAGAGGCTTGGGGGATTCAGGAAGATGCCGCCCCAGAGGTGGCAGAGGCCCCTGTAACTCTGGAGACTGTGATTCCTTTCGTGGTCCATCCTACGCTCACCATCCCTGAGACGTGGCCCAACTGCGCATCTCCAGAGCCAGTCGGGGGTCGCTTTGCAGAACACCCACAGGCTTGGGAATCTATCACCAAGGATCAGTGGGTGCTCCGAACCATAACCGGAGGCTATCTCATCCCTTTCATAAAGCCCCCTCTTCCTATCAGGAAGATCCCGGATGTGCCACCCAGTCAGCGGGATCAAGCAGCGGTCAAGGTCTCAAAGCTGCTAAGAAAAGGAGTCATCCAGCCTGTCCCCGCCGACTAGATCGGATCAGGAACTTACTCAAGACTATTTTTGGTGCCAAAAAAGACAGGGGACTTAAGGCCCATTTTGGACCTCAAATCATTGAATCGCTTTGTAAAAAAATCCAAATTCCAAATGGTCACCCTTCAGTCCATTCTCCTGTTATTGGAGAAGGATGTTTGGATGTGCTCCATAGATCTCAAGGACGCTTACTATCACATCCTGATAAGTCAAGAGTCCAGGAGTCACTTCTGCTTCCACCTGGGAACCAGTCATTTCCAGTTCCGAGCACTGCCCTTTGGTCTCACCACAGCCCCCAGGGTGTTCACAAAGTGCCTGGCAGTAGTGACAGCTCACTTGAGAAGTCTAGGATTCCAAGTGTTTCCCTATCTAGACGACTGGCTCCTTACTGCCACCACCAAGCATCTATTAGTTCGGGCGCTTATGACCACAGTCAGTTTGGGTCATTCACTAGGAATCACGTTCAACTGGGGAAAATCTGTGCTGCAGCCATCTCAGCGTATTACCTTTATAGGCGCAGAGTTAGACACAAGAAGAATGCGGGCATTCTTGCCGGTAGAAAGGATTCAGGTCCTGCAGTCGCAGGTTCAAACCTTGTTACCCAGATCACGAGTTCAGGCCAGACTGATTCTGCAGTTATTGGGCACGATGGCCTCGACTATTCTTCTAGTCCCCTTAGCCAGGCTGCACATGCAGGTGCTGCAATGGCTACTGTCGGTTCAATGGTCCTTTCAGGATCTCCCCTTGAACCATTTGGTCCAGATTACAGAAAGTTGCCGTCAGGACCTACGTTGGTGGCTGCTTTGGTCTAACCTGGACCAGGGGCGACCCTTTGCCCTTCAGCCTCCCATCGCCACAGTGACCACGGACGCCTCCCAGATAGGGTGGGGGGGCATTATCTGGACAGGTCTGTCCAAGGTACGTGGCAGGCTCACGAAAAGCACTTACATATCAATATCCTGGAAATGAGAGCAGTGCTACTGGTGTTGCAAGCACTTCATCATGTTCTTTCCCGGGGTACTATTGCAATCCTATCCGACAACATGTCGGTAGTCTGGTACATAAACAAGCAAGGCGGAACCAGGTCCTACCCTCTTTGCCGAGAGGCCATGAGAGTGTGGCATTGGGTGATTTCTACCCAGCATTTCCTAGTGGCAACGCACATTCTGGGGAAATTCAATGTGATTGCAGACAGGCTGAGCAGGACTCTCCTGTTGCCCCACGAGTGGTCCCTCAACGACAGGGTGGCTGCAAACATTTTCGCCAAGTGGGGCCTCCCTTGTTGCGACTTGTTCGCCAGCCCTCACAATGCGAAATGCAGGGAGTTCTTCACTCTGTCTCCCTCTCAGGGACAGATTCCCAGGGATGCCCTAGCTCACAGTTGGCCCCCCGGTCTACTTTACGCCTTCACTCCGGTTCCCCTCCTCCCGAAGGTGATACAGAAGGCGATTTATCTATGAAGCGACATGATTTTGATCGCTCCACACTGGCCTCGTCAGGTTTGGTTCCCCTTCCTTCTGAGGTATGCGGTGGAGGGCCCATGGTTTCTGGACCTGGTGCCCGACCTGTTAACTCATCAGTTGGGACAGTCTCATCCATCCCTCAGGTCCTTGAGGTTGGCCGCCTGGTTACTCCACTTCCAACCTTAGTCAGAGATAACTCTCTTTCTACAGACGTCATCCACATTTTGTCCTCTTCTCACAAACCTTCCACTATTAAACTGTATTCCAGCAAGTGGAAGAGGTTTGCTATTTGGGCCCAGCAACAAGGTATAGATCCCCTTACCGCCCCAGTACCTCAGGTTTTAGAATTCCTGGCTTCTTTGTTTTACTTGGGCTCTTCAGTTTCCACAATTAAAGTCCAACTGGCGGCTATCTCTAATTTTCATGTCTCCTTTGAGCCTTCCTTAATGGCAAACAGGCTTTGCAAATCTTTCCTTAAAGGAGCGTGGCTCCTTCGGCCCCCAATGGCCCATCCTGTGCCCCCTTGGGATCTGAATATGGTTCTAGCTTCTTTAACTGCCCATCCCTTTGAACCAGCAGCTACTTGTGATATAAAATTTCTATCTTGGAAAACCGCCTTTTTGGTGGCAATAACCTCTGTCAAGCGGGTCTCAGAGCTTCAGGCTTTCTGTTCTAACCCCATTATCATTTAGACAAACTTTTCGCCAGGAAGCCTCCTTTTCCAATGGAGGCTACCAGGGACAAAAACGCCAACGTGAACCCTTTCAGAACTTTGGGTTTGATGCACAGAGGTCTGATGGCTTCAAAAGAGGTAAACGCTGACTGTGAGACAGGGAATTGTAGTACTTATGTAGTTAATCTATCTAACTACAACTTTAATGATGCTGAAATGTTTGTTCTTAACTTGGGGCTTAAATTTGTTCCAACAGTAGTCAGCAGACTACATGAATTGAAAACAGACATTTTTTGTTTTGGGAGGAAATTATATTTAAAACATTTTTTCAGTAGGGAACAAAATGTACAAATGAATTCTAGTATCAATAGTTGTTGTTCTTCTATGACATCTTCATCTGACAGTTTTTATTCTTGTTCCTCTGAAAATGATGTTAATGCTTATTTTAAACTAGACACAACAAAAGTACCTTCATGTAGCCAGTTTGTACCATGTATTTTAAATGTGGATGTTACTAATTTTGTTAAAATGGTGAACCATGCTACTGAGGTAGCTTATGAGAAGTTTTAAGACAAAAAGAATATTAATTATAATATAGAATATCAGGATTGGCAAACTTTATTGTCACTGAGTAAACAGGAAAATATCATTTTTAAGCCAGCCGATAAGGGCAATAAGTTAGTAGTGTTAAATGCTTCTGATTATCTGGACATGTGTATGCAGCATCTTAGTAATACAAGTATTTATGAAGTATCTCAGTTAAAAATGTTATATGAAGCAATAGTACTGTATAAAAATCTTATACATAAGGGAAATAGATTAGGTTATTTTAATTTGCAGGATGTGAAAAACAGGTTTAATATTGACAATTGCTCTATGGCATATTTTTACTGCCTGCCTAAAATACACAAAAAATCATCTAGTTTACTAGGAAGACCAATTGTCTCTGGTTGTACTTATTTTTCACATAATTTGGGTATTTTCTTGCATCATTATTTACTGCCTTTTGTCAAAAAGTTACCATCATATATCATAGATGCATGTGATTTGTTGAACAAGTTAAGCAATGTTAGCTGGAATAACAAAATGTATTGGGTCACAGTTGATGCTAAAAGCTTGTATACCAACATAAGCCATTCATTTGGCTTGGAAGCAGTGAAATTCTTTTTGGGAGAATCACCAGCTACAGAATATATTGTTGAGCTTCTTTCATTTTCTTTGTATAATAATTTTTTTGAATTTAATAATACATTGTATCGTCAAAAACAAGGCACAGCCATGGGGGCAGCTTTTGCCCCCATGTATGCTAATTTAGCAATGGGCCTGTTTGAAACTGAATATATATGTAGACATCAATTTTTCCATAAATATGTAGTTAAATATTTTAGGTACGTGGACGATTTGATTTTTTTGGTAGAAGGTGGTACTACATTAGTTCATCAGTTTATTTCGGATTTAAATTGCAATAGATTTTCCCTACAGTTTGATGGACTTCAAATTGGTACTATTATGCCTTTTTTGGACATTGTCTTAAACATTAAAGAAGGCAGCTATTTGATCTCTACGGTTAATAAAAAATTCGTAGGGGGTACTCAGTATGTTCATGCTAGTAGTGGACATCCTCCACACACTATTAATTCGTTGCCATTTGGTGAAATATTGCGGATTTCTCGTTTATGTAACAATATTGAATGTTTTGATTTAGAACTTGCATCTCTCTATGATTCTTTTATATGTAGAGGTTATAGTGATAAGTTGTTGTCTGAGTCTTATGATAGATTTTGTACGAAAAATGACAAAAAAATTATATTTTCATGTGGTAGCAATAGTAATAAAACTAATAAAGTGAGTGCAACTAATGAAAGGGAACAGGAAACTTTACATTTAGTTACTACTTACGGATGTTTTACATCAGAATTTAAGAAAATATTTACTCAGTTTTGGGAATATTTTTGTTCCCTCAACAGTGTCCAGTCTTGGTTAAATGTTAATTTACAATTTTCTTATAGAAGGGGAAAGAATATTAAAGACTTTCTAGTTAAAAGTAAATTTAGCCTTCCCCTTCCTAATATTTCTAAACAGTTGGCTAATATAGGAACACAACAGTGTGGCAGATGCAAAGCATGTCAGTTTGTAACTGCATCTTTTTCACATATTAACAACATGCCCTTTAGAGTGCAAGAGAGTTTCTGTTGTAACTCAGAAGGTGTAATTTATGCACTTAGTTGCCCTTGTGGAAAATTCTATATTGGTGAAACAAAAAGGTTATTTAAAACAAGACTGCTTGAACATGTAAGAGATATATATAATAACAAAATGGAGAGCCCAGTGGCTATGCATTTCTTGAATTTTCATAATAGTGATGCCAAAGGTTTGAAAGGCTGTGTATTAGAACAAATTAAATGTAATAAATATCGTGATTTAAATGTCAAACAACAACTGTTACACAAAGAAGCTGTATATATTCTTAAATTTAAAACTTTGTGCCCTGAAGGCTTGAATGAAGATTTTAACTGGAAAATGCTGCTAAATTAGTTAATTGTTTAATTGTTTTAAATAATAGGTTGATTGAGTTAATAGGTTTATTGATATATGTATATATAGAGATGCATTTGTATGTCTTTTTGTACTCCTTGAAGGCTGAGGCCGAGACGTCAGAGATACAATAAATCATGTGGTGGATACTTTTTTTTGCTTCTTTTTTCTCTGTTCTAACCCCCCTTATTTGATTTTTCACAAAGACAGAGTGTCTCTCAAGTTAAATCCCTCTTTCTTACCCAAGGTAGCATCCCCCTTATGCATTCAACAATCCTTGGAGCTCCCAGTGTTTTTTTCCCAAATTCTCCAATAGCGCAGAATATATTTTCCATCAGTTGGATGTTCACAGACAACTGCGTTTTTATTTAAGTAGGACCAATCAAACACGAAAGTCAGATCAGCTGTTTGTGTCCTTTGCGGAAAATAGGTTGGGTCAACCGGTGGCTAAAACCACCATAGCCAAATGGATTAAAGATTGCATCTCCTTCATCTATTCACAGTCCGGCAAAGAGCTACCATTCCCAGTCAAGGCTCATTCTACCAGGGCAATGGCTACTTCTGTAGCATTTCACTCCAAATTATCGATAGATGATATCTGTGCGGCTGCTACCTGGACTTCTCCACACAACTTTATTTCTCATTACAAGATAGATGTGGCTTCTCGAGGTAGAGCTTCCTTTGGTTCCACAGTTCTCAGGAGTGTTTTCCAATGAGCCACCCGGGATTTAGGTGCTAGGGATGCTGTCCCATCAGTTATGAATGTAGGTGAGATAGGATCCCATTACATCTTTTAGTTATGTACTTACCATAACTTCGGATGTATGGGATCCATCTCGCCTACATTCATACGTACCCACCCTCCTTCCTCCTTCCCATTGGACTTAGAGGAAATGTTGCTACTTACTGAGTTTTTCTCTTGAAGGACTTTAGTTTGTTACAGTTGTTGGTATGTTTCTATGCCTGGATGTAGGTATATAAAAGCGAACAAACAAGATCTGGGGAAGCAGGCGTGGTGCATTCTGGGATAAGGGGTAGCCCAGCCAATTAGAGACTTTGTTCTACTATATAGTGGCCGAGTCAGAGCCGATAGATCGGCTCCGAACCCATCAGTTATGAATGTAGGCGAGATGGATACATCCAAAGTTATGGTAAGTACATAACTAAAAGTTATTAGACCCTCAAGCTTTAAATTCGATGTGTATTTTTCTTCATACTAATTACTAACTCTTGTATTTCTTGTTTAGGATTGTCTTTTCTTGTACTAGTATACTCTGTGAAATACTATAGAAAGTATTTTTTTCTCTCTTTCCCTCTTCTATGCTCTTTGTAGCTCATAACTACCTTTGCAGGTAGCTTTCCTCTGTCTTTTCCCCTTTTTGCTTAAAAAAAACAAAAAAACATATAGCCTTTCTGACATAGTTTGTTTGACAAGTTAAAGTTTTAAAATTTAATCTTAAGGTTATATTTTTTGGAGTGTGTTACTGTGGTTGTTATTATTCTTATAGTTGTTAGAGTTTGCTTATTAAGATGTTGGAAAAAGATAAAAGCCAAGCAGGCTTTTAGAAGTGTAGTGCATGTGGTCAGAAAATCCCTTTTTCCTAATGCTAATACACTTTGCGTACACTGTGTTGGACCCCTTCATCTCCAAGAGAATTGTTCAATTTGTCATGCGTTCACCCCAAGAGCTCGGGTTAAATGCAAGAACAAATTAATACTGAAAGGATTTCTTCTGGCTTCCCTTAGTGAAGCTTTGTCTGGAACTTCAAAAGAAATATCAAGGAAAATATCTCCCACTTCTCCAAGAACTTCAACTGCTTCTTCTAAGTCTTTGGAGAAGTCCTTGAAAAGATCTCTTTCAGATCCATCAGTTCCCTCGGATCTAAAAAAGAAAAGGCCAAAATCTTCAAATCCAACTTTATCCTCAGATCTGAGACATATGAAGAAACAATCCCTGGATATGACTGTCTCTTTGGATCTGAAAAGCTTGAAATTTAAAGACACCTTGAAACAGACCTCCTCGGATCTGACACAAAGACCTGATTATGTGGTAGTTTTACCCAGAACTAAATACTCCCCATCAGTGGACCCAGTTCCCTCCAGAGTTTCTTCCCCTTTATTAGAGATGCCAAAATTTATTTCAGGGACATCCACGCACTCTGGTTGCAGAAGTTTTACAGAAGACAATGTGGAGAAGTTAGTGAGAAAACTTTTCTCGGCACACAGCCAGTCAGTTATCCTTCCAGCTCCAACCTCATTGGGTCAGGAGATCCATAATTCCACTACTCCATCATTGCCAGTTCCTCCTCTGACTCCTTTCAAGGTCTTGGAGCCCTTGGATCTGAATCGTCCGGGCCCATCAGCATCAGATCTGAAAATCCTTTTATCCTCAGATCTGAAGCTTACTCTGAGGTCTTTTGGTTCAGTTAGCTCCTGAGAGCTCTTGGAGCCAATATACCCTGTCAGGTCAGAGGTGCATCACTTGATTCAAAGGTTTTGGAGCTGACTGTACACCTTGGAGCATCAGAAATGGTTAGTTTGGCTCCAACTTCAGCCTCGGGGGGGGTATTGTCCTCAGAGCAGGGTGGGACCATGGATTAGAGACTTGCCATCTCTGATCCGGGGTCCTCTCCCTCTCTGTGATGGTCCTCCTTTGCAGTCATGGAGAGAACCCTGTCTGCACCCTTAACTCAGATGGCACCTAACCCCATCTACATCTGTACCATCTCTGGATCTGAACTCTCAACTATACTATCCACAGGTCAGCCAGTACTGAAACCCCAGACTTCCCATCAGGGTATCCCCACTAATGACACCTGAGAATACCCCACTGAGGAGGTCACTAAGAAGAAAACATGCAAGAGGAAACATTTAGATTCCCTTGAATCTGTCACTGAAGATACAGATTTTGATGAGGGTGAAGTGTCCCTATAGTCACCTCCTGATAATGTCTCATTCAGAGACATCCTGGAAATCCTAAAACAGAGGTGGCTGGAAGCCCAGCAACCCTTCAGTGGAGGAATCTGTACTCCTGGAGGCATTTGGTACTGGCCCATCTACCTCCTGGTTGACCCTGCCTGCAGATGAGCTCATTAACTTGATCTCACAGTGGACATGACAGGATCCAGACCCCATTCAGCCAATTTCCAGGAATCCTGATAATATCATGATCGCTCCAGATGATGAACAGTTTTGGTCCAAGGGTGTGCCTGTTGATGCCATGGTCACAGCAGCAGCCTCTAAGAAGGAACCCACAGAAGAATGTTCCTCTGTTCATCCCCCCAACAAGGAGTCCCAGATGATGGACAGATTCATTAAGCATGTCTATGCTTCTGCGACCTTCGTCTTAAGGTCACTGAACATTTGGCACATTTCACAAGGCTACAGAGGGACCTGATTAAGGAGCTATCAGAAACCCTCTCAGGATCCATTTCTGAAGAGGTAAAAGCATCTGTCACCTCTCATTTGGCTACACTATAATTGTATATCCAACTCCTTGATGAGGCTCATTTCTAATGTAACAGAAGGAACCACAAGGCAGCAGGTTTAGGCTTTGCCATTAGGAGACATGCCTGGATGCGCTTATATGATTTTGCAGAGCCCTTTAAGTCTTTGTTCATCAGTGCTTCTTTTGACAGCACATTTCTTTTTGGCCACAAACACATTGTCTAGGTATGAGAAGGATGGAAAGACTCTTTCTGCTGTGGGAGTACATTTTTCCACCCCTCAAACATCCTTTTCAAGGAATCATCGAGGCAGGGTAAAATGTGTTTCAAAAATCCCAGGACACACGTAAAGGAAGTTCCCCAGAGGCAGAGGTGGAACTCAAATAGAAGACACCACCCTCACAGCAGAGGTGGCCCAAAGAACCAAGGCTTCACAGAATCGTTCTTTGGAAAACATTTTCAGTGCTCCTGAAAGGAGGCCCAATTGCCGCATTCAGGTGTCATTTGTCCCTGCACCAGACAACCTGGCTAGAAATAACAGATACTTGGGTGCAGGGGATAATTTCCAGAGGTTATATAAAACCATTTGCCTTTTTCCTCCCAATTCAATAAAATTCCCCAATGTTCCATCCAGTCAGAGGGAACAAGCAGAAATTCTAATTCAAAAGGTGCTAGAAAAAAGAGTCATCCAAAAGGTCTCCCCAGACCAAATAGAATCCAGAACTTACTCCAGGTTCTTTTTAGTGCCAAAGAAAACAAGAGACTGTAGACAAATTCTGGATCTCAACATCTTAAACAAATCCATTCGAAAGACCAAGTTCCGGATGGTCACATTTCAGTCCATTCTTCTGGTTTTGGAAAAGGACAATTGGATGTCCTCACTAGATCTTCAGGATGTGTGCTATCATATAAAGATGAACATGTGATCCAGACTATTCTTATGCTTCTGGCTGGGAGCCAGTCACTATCAATTCAGAGTTCTGCCCTTTGGTCTCACCACAGCTTGCAGGGTATTTACCAAATGCATGGCAGTAGTAGCAGGTCATTTGAAACTGCTGGGATTCTGGGTGTTTCCATACTTAGATGACTGGCTCATCTACTCCCAACCAGACATAAGCTCATTTTGGCAAGAGAAAAAGTGATCCAGACATGTACTGTACTAGGAATAACCATAAACTACAAAAGTCTCATCTAGAACCAAGTTAAAGTTTGGAGTTCATAGGAGCACTGCTCGATACAAAATCAACTATAGCCTCACTTCCCCTCTCCAGAGTTCAGACAATAAAATCACAAGTAAAAAAGATAGTTTGCAGTACCAGAATCTCAGCCTGCATGGTTCTTCAGGCTTTTGGGGTCAATGGCAATAGCAAAAACATTACTACTTTTAGCCAGATTTCATATGAGAATTCTTCAATGGATGTTGGCCTCACAATGGTGAATACTTCATCTGTCTTTATCTGCTCCAATACAAATCACCAATATATGCAAGAGGGATCTAATGTGATGCCTACAAGCCATTTATTTGTCACCTCTCAGCCCAAGACCATTGTGATCATGGATGCTTCCCAGCTGGGGGGAGGCATTATCTGAGAAAGATGGTCCAAGGCACATGATCCCCCAAAGAGGCCAATTTGCATATCAGTGTCCTAGAGTTGAGAGCAGTTTGTGGAGAATGATTACTCATTGTACACCAGACAGAAGAGGCGCAAATTTATTCCACTGTTCAGAGAATGTTGAGATACAGGTGTGAGATTCAAACTGCTGCACCCAGCTGTCTTCAAGGTATTCTTCTCTGGAACAACAAAATCATTTTTTGATGCAGTACATGCTAAGGAAGAGATACAAAAGTTTGTCCAACAAAAATAAGCTGTGAAACAGAGATTTACTTGTGAAACCTTTTCAAATTTTTCAATGGAAAATGTTGGACAGTAGGAAAGAAGCACAAGAATTGACTAGAAGACTCAAGAGTGGGCTAGAAATGAAGCAGAGCCATCATTTTTGAGATGAACAGCAATAAAACTAGTAACTTAATATGGGATTGCAATGCAATAGTTATATTTGTGAAATATGACAGAACAAGAAAATCTGAAAAAATAGAACTTTTTCAGAATTTGTTGGACTTTGGGGGGGGTGCTTTTTCTCATTCTTGAATGGAGGAATGACTAGATTAACTCATTCACTCCAGTGGAACTCAGGAAATTTGCACTGTAACTTCCAATGGGTGGAGCCTAAGCCTTTTAACAGAATAAAATTATGCCCTCACATTTTAAACAGATGTTCATATCTCTGGAACCATAGGGGTTATGAAAAAAGTGTAAATGGCGAACTCTTCAGCACAAACTTTTTTATAGTTGTATTCTTTAGGTTCTGGGTCTTGAAGTGAATTTTATAAGTCACAGTAAACACAGTAACTATTATGAGTAAGCAAAGCAACAAGCAAAGTATCGCACCGCAAAGAGCAAACATGGCGCTGTTGAAAGTAAAATAAAATAAAAGTATTTAAAGACAGTCCACAAACCAGGCAAGTAACTCAAGGATCTAATTACAAAAATAAAAACTGTTTATTAAGAATGGTAAGTGAAAGCACAAATTCATGAGAAAATATCAATGCCCATACTATAGCCTTTCATATGAAACATTTTGGTCCATAATAGGACAAACCATATATATACGGTATGGGCACTGATGTTTTCTCATTAATTTGTGGTTTCACTTTAAATGAATGAATGAATGAATGAATGGATGTATTATGCTCATGTGAGCTGATTGGGTATTGCAATGTATTTAAATGAACTGTGACCAGTTTGTTTTTCTTATGGTCTGAGGAAGCTCTGTGTGAAAGTGCTTACCATTCTTAATAAAGTTTTTATTTTTGTAATTGGATCCTTGAGTTACCTGCCTGGTTCATGGACTGTCTTTATATACTTTTATTTTATTATACTTATTTTACTTTGGACAGCACCACGTTTTCTCTTTGCGGTGCAATACTTTGCTTGTTGCTTTGCTTACTCATATACATTTCCATCGTACCAAGAGGGGACATGGCAGAAGAAAGCATACCAGATGTTGAACTGGATTATAGACCTGGAAGGCCTGTAGAGGCTATGAGGAGTATTCTGGACAAGTTTCTTGCCTGTATCAGGTCAGAAGGCAATCCCTTGATGATCCATGATGTCACATCCGGTGATGGGATCGATATGGTGAATGCAGTGGACTCAGAAGCCTTGAAGCAAGCAACTGAAAACCTTGAAAGAGATTTTTTGAAGCTGAAATGGCTTCAAATGCAACGTCAACACTTTGAGGTGTGTTTATCTAGGATAATCGTACCGAGAGGACTTAGAATTCTAAAGATGCCGACTTATGGTGTGCAGCATCCCAACTTATTGGCAAGTTGGCAACAGCTTAATTTGGAGGTAAGCGCCAAGTATATGGCTCTCCTAATTGATTATTTTAAGCCTGAAGAAGACCAGTTAAGGGCCTCTATCAAAGAACAGCAGACTTTGTTATATGCTAGGTTTCCTAGCTTGTTAAGTGGATCACACATTAGAAAGTTTGTTAGATGGTGTCATGGTTTATGAAAGGAGACTTTTCCAACAGAAGAAAGAGAAAATTGACAGGGACACTCATGATTTCCAAAGGAGGCATGTTTTTACATGGCCCAGAGTTGAGGCCATCCATACAGGATGGAGCAATGAGACTATAAGTACTAGAATGGATCATGTAGTTAATGAACCTGTTAATATTGCCAATACTGCCCAGCAAACAGAAAGGGGAAGGACTGGGGCAAGTATTGATGTTCAAAGCCCTTCCAGGTCATCCCAAACTTTATTACAACATAATTACACCACAACTGAATGCAATCTGAATATCATTGACAATATATTAACTGAAGAACATGGGTCAGTACACTCTGGAGATGTGCAGCCTAAGACAGTGCAGAATGTGAATGCTACACCTCATGTAATACCTTCAACGTCTACCACAACTGCCTACCCCCATTTTCCTCTTCTTATAAATGTGAAAAAGGGGCCCTCATTGACATGGTCCATGAGTTGGGGGAGGCAGAAACGCAAACTGTCAACAGAAGGATAGTCCAATCAGTCCTTGAAAAAAATGTGGAGTCAAGTGGGGACTCATTTGTCTGGAATCTTTCCGGACATATTCTAAATACAGACGAATTAGCTGTACTGAATAAAGGACTAACATTTATTCCATCAAGACCTATTGATCTAACTGAAACCATGATAGATATTAAATGTTTTAGCAGGAATGCGATGCTTAAACTTGAATTTGGTGATGTATTAAGTAATAATGGGATTGTATTTAGAAAATCGAATTTATATATGCCGAGTTCACATCCTCTGGTTGAGGCCTTTAGCAAGATGGTGGAGGATGATTTATATAAGTTTTATGATAAACGTTTATGTAAAGTGAGAAATAAGGTGAAATATAATTTGAACTACAAGAAACGACTTGCTTTAAAAAGTTTAAAAAATGATGATTCCATTGTGATTAGACCTGAAGATAAGGGGGGCCCAATCGTACTCATGGACATGTGTGATTGTTAGGTGTATGCACATAATGTTAAATGATGACCATTTCTGTTGTTGAGCTGACTTAGATGAGATACATTTATTACAAGGGAGAATTCTCTTTATGTTGGATGACCTAGTTAAAAGTGAAATGATAGATATATGTTTGTATGGATTCACTTCAGAAGCTCGAAATACTGAAATCTCGAATTTCAGTATCTTGAGCCCAAGAAGTAGAATCTACAAAACAACGAAAACTAAAAACTATGAAATTCAAAACCTTGAATACCAGCAGTTTTGAATTTCGTAGTTTTACTACACACACACACACACACACACACACACACACACACACACACACACACACACACACACACACACACACACACATCACTCTACCACATGCGCCCCCCCCTACTTAAATATTCTCACTCCAAGGTTGCACTACATACAAATACACACAAAACACCACCACACAAGGTACTTTCTCTTCACACACACATCACAGCAACAAAACACACTGACACACACCACAGCCCCTACCCAAATCCCTTAACACACACACACACACTTACCTGAATAATCACCATAGCGGAACTTTAGAAGCACGAAATTCAAAAACTCTAGTATTTGAGGTTTTGAATTTGAATTTTGCGCTTCTAAACTTTCGCTATTATGTGGATTTGGCTTCTTGGGCTCGAAATACTGAAATTTGAGATTTCAGTATTTCGAGCTTCTGAATTGAATCCATTTATATAGATTTCTGAGAGCTGAATTTCCATCTTTACCTTCTATACAAGGGTTTCCCAAAATCTATAAAGATGACTGTAATCCCCCAACGAGGCCTATTGTTGCTGGGCGGGGATGGGTCACTGAGCCCTTCTCCTTGTACATAGAGAAGTGGCTACGACCTATTCTAGATAACAATAGCTATAGTTTAAGAGATGCAAAACAATTTTTGGTTGACCTGTATCAACATAGTAGTTCGATGCCATTGGAACTTGAATTCTACTTTGCCACCCTGGATGCACAGTCTCTTTTTACCATTATACCCAATGTCATAGGTGTACAGTCTATACAGAAATATTTGCATGAGCATAGTGAATATAGTGATGAATGACTAGACCTAATATGCTTATTTCTTGAAACAATATTAGAGAATAATGCCTTTACATTTGATGAACACATTTACATACAGCGTGATGGCGTAGCTATGGGCACCTCGTGTGCCAATAGCTATGCCAACATGTTTATGGCCTTATGGGAAGAGGAGACTTTAAGATGGATCTGTATTCAATGTTTGTTACCTTTTATCAACATTTTGTCGATGATCTCTTCTTGTTATGGGCAAGAACCCCTACAGAATTGGAGAGATTCTTGATCAAACTGAATGAGAAATATGATTACCTAATATTCATTATGAATTTCTCTCAATTCAGGATAGAATACTTAGATGTATATGTGGAAAGGCTTGGAAATGGATTGATTAATACAGGGGTTTATAGAAAAAACTGCTACAGGAACACACTGCTACATAGGAGCAGTATGCACCCCCAGTATATTTTCAGGAATGTAGCCAGAGGACAGGGGATGAGAGTCTCAAGGCTGAATGCATCGGACGAAGGATTTAATCAGGAGTTGGAAGGGCTTAAAGGCAGGTTAGCTGCTAGGGGTTATTGTCAACTTGAAATAGAAGAGAATCTACAAGGACTGACTCATTGGATAGAGCTAGGCCTTACTATTCACCTAGGGTTGATGCTGATAAGCATTTGATGGGTGTACCCCCTCAAACTATTTTGAAGGTACCTATGTTTTTACCATGGATGTTAGATCTATCACAGATATTATTAGAAAGAACCAGCAAGTAATTACTACAGACCCAGATGTGAAAAGGGTGGTGGGGGATTATCCCACCTTCTTGTTTAAGAACAAACGCAACCTGAAAAGGTTACTATGTTATCCAAGGGATAGTAGTGAACATATTGATGGTATATCTGGTACTCACCCCTGTGTTAATTGCAATTTTTGTAATTATCTTGTCACTACAGGACTTTTTATACATCCAGATACAGGCCAAAGTTTCATGTTTGGGATCAGTGCCAACTGTAAAACATCACATGCAGTCTACATTGCTAGATGTGTGACACGTGAATCCTTCTATGTTGGCAAGATGGATAGGCTGCTTCAAGAAAGAGTGAGGGAACATATATATAGAATTAGGGTTAGGTCTTCGACCAGTGCCCTATCGAAACATGTTATGATACAAGGTAATGACCATAGTTTAAAATTTATGGTTATATAGATGAGTTGATACCTACTATACATGAGGGTGACATTAGGAACATGACAGAAAATAAGGAAGTTAAATGGATACTAAAGCTCAGAACTGATAGAGGGAAGGGCTTAAATGAGAGGGCTTCCATTAAGCCCACACTGAAGCTGAGGAAACTCAGTCAAGTAACCAATGTCATATAATATGTATATATTGGATGCTTCATGCATTAAGTGTAGTTTATATATATTCATATACACATGGATTTATATATATATATATATATATATATATATATATATATATATATATATATATATATATATATATATATATACATACATTATTTATATGCAAAATATCTATCCTTGATGTGCACATTTTTTATGAATTTGATGTAATATTAGCAGCTTTATGTATTCCTGCATTATATATATATATATATATATATATATATATATATATATATATATATATATATATATATATTTTTTTTTTTTTTATATATATTTTAAATATATGCCCCAGGCTGAATTTATATTATCCTATTATGGACCAAAATATTTCATATGCAAGGCTATAGTGTGGGCATTGATGCTTTCTCATGAATTTGTGGTTTCACTTTAAATTAATGAATGGATGTATTATGCTCGTGTGAGCTGATTGGCTATTGCAATGTATTTAAATGAACTGTGACCAGTTTGTTTTTCTTATGGTCTGATGAAGCTCTGTGTGAAAGCACTTACTGTTCGTAATAAACCGGTTTTATTTTTGTAATTGGATCCTTGAGATACCAGCCTGGTTTGTGGACTGTCCTTATATACTTTTATTTTACAGTAACTATTATGTTTGTAATACTTTGTAAACAACTTACAATATCTCACAACAATACTGTCAGCAGCATTTTATTAATCTAGCTGAGAGTTTTCATATGAGGTTAAGGAGTTCTATCTGTGTTCTTTTGTTTTTGAAATATTTAGAAAAATGTGAGAATTATATCTATGTAAATTAATATCATCTCTGTACCTGTACTAGACAGAGGTCAAATATTAATGCAGTTGAATTTGTCATTGTGTCAGCTTTAAGATGAAATCTTTTAAAATCTTGTACGTAGTGTGGTTTTGAAATTATTGATGCAAATATGAACAAGCAATATTTGACACCTAGAAGCATCACTAGGAGTTAACTGCAGATGGACCTGGAGGTGTCACTCGGATTTAATGAGTTAAAGATCTTAGAATGATTTAGTAACAAGTTTTAAGAGACAGCAAGTAAATGAAAAAGAACACTGAATATTATGAGGCTTCTTTTCTAGCAAATACATGTATGCTCAGTAACAATTCTGCAGTTGGTCTTCGTGTTTCCATGGAAAAAAATATGATAAAGAGAAACTGGCTGTCTGGTTCTCATGTCTCCATGGAGATAATCTGATAAATAGAAACTGGCTACAGTCTGGAGATGAGTGATTAGCTGGGGAGAAAGAAAAAATAAGAAAAGAGAAATTGGCTAGGTGATAATCTGTGAGAGCATTCAGAGGCTTTCCCAAGGTAGATAATGTTCTCTGAAAGCATTCAGGGGCTTTCCCTAGGTAGTTAATGTTCTCTGAAAACATTCAGAGGGTTCCCAGCTAGGAGGGCTATAAAGGTAAGACAAAATAATCAGCACTTAGTAGAAGCACAGGCTTTACCATGTGTCTTAGCATGGATAACCTTTATTTTAGGTTAACTCAAGTTTGTGAGTGTGGCTGTCAGTTTGGGACTTTTGTTCTTATGAGGAGAGTAAAACTTCAATAGCTAAATGTGTTAATAGGTTTTAGGTGGGTATTGGGGGTGTTTGGTTTTTTTGTTTGAGGGCTTTCAATGAAACAAAAAGGTTTATAAGATGTGACATAGGTTCAAATGGATATTACAAGAAACAACTGTATAAAAGTGTAACCTGCCAAACAGTGTATGCATGTAATGCAAAAGCTGGAACTAGGCATTCAACAAAAAAAGGTGTTATACATAAAAGGTGGGAATAACAACTTTTTAATACAATGATGCTTTCTTTAACGTCTTTAAATGTAAATGGCCTACAGATAAATACAAACAAGAATGAGTAGTGAACTATATTAAAAATGTAGAGTGCAAATAGATATGTTACAGGAGGCACACTTAAAAAGAACTGAACATGTGAATTTGATAAAGAAAGGTTTTCACATTGGTTATTCAGCAGAATACCTGGGACAAAGGAAATGAGGAGTACTTATATTAATTTCAAGAGGAACTCCAATAATGATAGAAGCAGATAAAAAGATAATAGCGGATTTGTAATGCTAAGGGGCTACTGGCAAGTGATAAGGATTACACTGGCATGTATTTACATACACCCAAAACTGCCATAATGGAGCTTAAGAAAATTCTGGGAGAAATAATCAGTTTTCAGCAAGGAATATTACTTAGAGCTGGGCACTAGAACTTGATTTGCAGCAGTGAAGATGTGTCTGGGGGGCCCCATAAGGGAAAATATAACAAACGAGGGTATATTTTTGAAAAAAGTTATGAAAATATTTGGCATGGGAGATGTGAATTCAGTAATAGGAGTTTGGAGTGAATTTACATATTATTCCCCAAGATTTAAAAACTGGGCTAAGTTAGACAACATTTACATTTCACAAGAGCATGTGCATTTAATTGAAGGTCTTGAGACACACCCAATAACTATTTCACATTGTGTGCCAATAATAGCTAGAATAAAAGGAAAGGGTAATGAAATAAAAATGAGACATTGGTGTTTTCCCACCTATCTGTTGTAAAGGAAGGAATTTAAGGAATGGTTAATGGAGATTATTCAGGAACTGTTAGAGAGGATAAAAATTTCTCCTGAAAATAAAGCTAGGGATTGGAGTTTAAAGATAGGGTATAAATAAAAGAAAGGGAGCAATGTTTAAGAAGTAACAAGAATTATTTACAGGGACTGACAAGTGTTAAAGTATTGCAGAATGAGGGGGATCTCAGAGAACAAGAAGAGGATCAAGTGCAGAGTGTTAGGCAGAAAATAAGGGATTACCTAGACAATATGCATGAGCTTAGAAAGATTGCTGTTAAGTAACTGGTTTTTCATAACACTGGGGCACAAAAACTTTAGCACAATGACTCAGGCAACAGAAAGTAGAAAGAGCTGTTGCCAAACTTAGGGAGCCTATAACAGGGAAGGTAACAAGAGATCCTGTAGAGGTATTAGAAATATTTCAAAAATTTTGTGAGAATCTCTATAAAGCATAGACATACGAAAATCAAGAAAATAATTAAATATGTCAAGGTTAGAGGTAGATGATGCTCAATTACTAATGGCTAGGATAGGGGATGAAATACAAAGTGTGATGTATAACCAATCTACAGGAAAGTCCCCAGGAATAGATGGTATTCCTGTGGAAGTTTGCCAGCTAGAAGGAAAAAACTGATAATGATCTAGAAGGTTTTGTTTAGCAGTATCTTAAGAAGAGGAGAAGTACTATCCTCCTGGAAGAAAGCAGTGGTAGCTGTAATACATAATGGGGTAAAGATCCATCAGATCCAGCTTCATACAGGCCCATTTCAATACTAAACCATACTTATAAAGTGTTCATATCTATAATGGCTAAAAAGAATGGTAAACATAATGCCAAAACTGATAGATATTGATCAATGTGGTTTTGTGGAGGGGAGGAAAACATTTGACAACACTGACAAAACACTGATGATCCAGAGAGAATGTAAGAAAATACCATTGTTGTTGGTGGGTCTTGATGCAGAGAAAGCATTTGACAGAGTAAGTAGGGACTTTATGAGCAGGCCAGTGGAAGCATCTGCATTTCCTGAAAAAAATTATAAGGTTGATTATGAGGATATATGAGGGATCGGAGGTGAAAATTTAAGTGGGTGGGGTCCTCTCTCTGATAATTTCTGCGACAGCAGAGGAACCAGACAGGGGGTGTCCTCTTTCCCATTTATTATTTGCATTATATTTAAAACCACTGGCAAAGAAAATAAGGGATTCCAAAATTCAAGGATATAACTGGTATGGTAGTCCAGAAAAACTGGCTTTATTTGTAGATGATATTACTTTATACTTGATAAAACCAGAAAACTACATTACAGTGTTGTGGAACATTTTGAGACATTTTCAGATCTTTTCAGGATACAAAATTAATGAAGCTAAAACAAAGGCAATAGCAGCAAATTATGTACCCCCACATGAATTGGTTCGGGAATACCCATATTTATGGGGACATGATAAAATTAAGTATTTAGGAGTAAGGATTAAAATGATTCTAGTATAGCAGCTAAAGGTATGTGGGAAGAGACTAAAAAGATAATGCAAAAACTGAGACAATAGAAGCTTTGTTATATGGATATGGATAGTAAGATACAAACAGTTAAAATAGTTTAAGTCCCTTTAGTCTTATTCACAGGTCAGGCATATTTTTATTAACCAGAAGAGAAGTTGTGAGTAGCAATTAATAATGAGCTGAAGAACTTTATACTGGGATTTTGGATGCAGGCCTTTAAGGAAAATAACAATAATCATGCAGAATATTATATCCATAAAGTACCAGAAAGTATTCTAAAAACTAACGCAACATAGGAATGGAAAAAGAAGATTCTACTGATAGGGGTGACTGCAATTAGGGATACAGACAATAGGCAAGAGTGGGCTGTAATTTATTGGAGAAAACTGGCAAAGGAACCAAGGGTAATGGGAGCGAATAACTAGAGACGGAAAATGATAGAATGGGAGGATGGCAAGAATTTATTTGGACTGCAGATTAGAGATTGCCTTCCCTCTCTGGGATTGATATCAGAGTATCAGCAAAGAGAAAGAAATAGGAGAATTCTAAATGAAAGACCAGCACTGGTGGAGTGTTTAATAGAACCTAGAACAGAAGCTATGAAAAAAGGAATAATTAGTATGGCATATAAAATATTGCATGATAACTATAAGAATCAATCAGAGGAGGTTATAAAGGATTGGTGAGACTAGATAAGCAATTCACAAAGAAGCAATGGGAGGATAGATGTATGTCTCCCAAATACGCAACAAAATGTAGAAGATTTAGGATTCTTGCCTGGAAATGTTTATATACATATTTTTATATCCCAAGTAGACTCCAGAGATTTTACCTCAGGCAGACAGCAAATGTTGGAGGTGTGAAGGGGAAGAAAGAGGTAATTGGGAACATATTTTCTCAGAGTGCAATGAGTTGACAGACTTAAGGATTCCCTGCAGGATGCATTGTTCGAGATGTTGGGTGGGCAGATTGGTCTGACAAGGGAGATGAGTTTTCTGAGCTATGATCCAGAATTGAAATTGCCTGGACATGGTAAGGCCTTGCTGTGCCTAATAATGGTGGCTGCCAAAAAAAACAATTACTAGAAAATGGAAATCAAAATATAAACCAACTATACTGGAAGTAGTGAATATAGTATAGTAACAGAGATAAAACAACTAAAATTGAGATCTTTAGAAAAGGGTAAGAGCAAACTGCATAGGAAAAAATGGGAATTGTGAATTGTGGGAACAATACATACAAGGGAGGAATGATGTTTAAAAGGCAGCAGGACTTAAATGAGCTATGTAATGTCTGAGTGAGAAAGACTGGGTAGATTTTAAGTGATGTATAATGTTTACAACTGGGGGGGTGTCAATATGGTTTGGGATGTAAAATCCTTGAAACTAGGACTGTGTTGGTGTGGTTTATTTATTTGCCATTTGTAAACTGGGTTAGTCCACCTGTGGCCCATTTTCAGTGGACACCTGAGGAGAAAAGCTCCAGGATACAGAAGTTAACATAAGCATTATAATACAGTAAAATATAAGAAATTAACAATGTACATATACAGAAAAAATGAGGTTAATGGAAATAAAGCAACACAGAATGTACATCATTAAAGGAAAAAAATGTGGATGGAAGCAGTAGTGCGAAAATCCATGAGTATGCAAAATAGTTTGCATCTCATTCAGATAACATGCTCAAAATTCAATAACAATACAAATGTACAATATGATGAAGCAGAAATTATATGAGCATATTCTTTACATGGAATTATAATTCTAGTGTTAGACTTTCCACAGACTGAAACAGCAAGTTCTGAGAAATTAAGGTGAGGGGGGAGTAAGTTCAAGTGGAAATAGGAATTCATGGAGGATTATGGCAAGGGCAGGATCTTGAGTTCAGGAGGAAATTTTTGACTTCTATTTTGAAGCAGGTGATACTACTAATATTACAAATGTTAGTGGGTAGCCTATTCCAAGCTTGGGACACTGAGTCTCTGTAAAGGAGTTTGCCAATATTTTTGTTTGGTTTATAGATATCACAAAGGTTTTGGTCAGAGCTATGAAGTGAACAAGCTGAAATATAAGGGGATACTATTGAAGAAAAAGAGAGACAGGCCATAGATTTATTAAGTAGGGAGTGTTGAGCTGCAATTGGGAAAGAAGCAGGAGCTGGGAGAATTCAAGCCACTGGAGTTGTTTTAAGGTAAGACAATGATGTGATTTGTATGGTTGGTTACTGTCAAATCTGGCTACATTGTTATAGGTTTGTTCGAGTTTGGTTAGTAGGAACGACTGAAGATGGGTAAGCATAGGAGAGGTGTAGAGATGATAAGGAAGGAGGAAGGCTTGAGCAAGAGTGGGTCTGGAACTGGGAGCTGAGAATTTTTTGTTTATAGAGACAACCTAGTTTTTGGTTTGTTATTTTGATACAGTGTTGTATATGGATGTCAAATTTTAGCTGGCCATCAATTATAGTGTTGAATAGTTTGGTGTGAGGATCTCCTTTGACAGAGGTGTTAAGAGAAAAAATGGTAAAGAAGGATTTATGGTGGTAGAGGGATTTGGGAAGGAAGAGTAGGAGCTTATTCGTTTTGGGTTTAAGTATAAGTTGGTGTTCTGTTAGCCATTTTTCAACAGACGAGAAAGTGTTTTGAGTGATGGAAAGACGGTTTGAGATGTTATCTGAGATAGAGATGACAGTAGAGTGGTCAGCGTATTGTATAAGGGAAGAAGAGCTGCAGGAGGAGTGTAGCTCATTAGTGAAGATGTTAAAAAGGAATGGGCTAAGGATTGAGCCCTGAGCAATGCCAGTCGGGATAGGTAGGAAGGGGGAGCAGGTGGATTGCCATCTAATGGACTTGAGTCTGTTTGACAGCTTGAGAACCAGTGAGTAGTAGAGGGGGGCATGTTAAGTCCAGTTAGTTTGGCAATTAGCTTAGAATGAGACACAGTATTGAAAGCTTTAGAAAGGTAAAAAAAGAGGCAGGATACCAGAAGATTTTTGTCCCTGGCTTTAGCAACAGTATGAGTGAAGGATAAGAGGGCAGTGGAAGTACTATGATTAGGTCTGAACCCATGTTGTGAATAGGAGCTCTCCATCAATTAGGGACTTAAAAAGCTGAATGTTTCAAGGATTTTAGAGAGTGGGCAGAGAATTGCAATGGGTCCACAGTTAAAAGGATCTGTGGAGTTTGCTTTCCTTTGTATAAATGTATGATTACCTGTGTAGTAAGTGATGGTTTAATAAAGATGTTTAGATGTTTCTTGTTAAAAAAAAGCAGAAATTGAATAATTTATGTAATATTACTTGCGTTATACCATATATAGCAAAATTTGTGGAGTATAATGTTGGTTAAATTAATATAAGTTTGATTACTTTTATATGAATGTAAATTTGGATATGTTACAAGTGATTATTTAATAAAGGTGTTTGAAAAAAAATTAGAGTCATAAGCACTTTTGTGATGCTGCAAAGTTCTAAAATTCTAAGAACTGTCCAGGTTACTTCTTCTTGGCTAAAAGTAAATAATCATATGTTAAGATGTCAATGAATACAAGTAAGATAATAAGCAAAAGACAGTGAATTGCATTCTAAACCACTGTCAGTTATTATAGCAATAACATTATTTAAGAAAAGAAACTATTACTTTTCTTAAATAATGGCATAATAATGCCTGTTTACTGCCCTTCCAGATGTCTTGGCATCGGCGCCGCGGTAGTTCTGATGTACTGGCACTGCGCTACCCGTACATCGGAGAAAGCAAGATCTCCGTTGCTTTTTGTGTCTCGCTATGTTAAATGAGTTTTTAAAATAAGCAGCGGACATCTCCGTTGCTTATTTTAAAACTGTCTCGCTATGTTAAACTCATTTAAATGGGTTTAACATAGCGAGACAGTTTTAAAATAAGCAAAGGAGATGTCCGTTGCTTATGTTAAACCCATTTAACATTAATGTTTAAAGAGTTATACTAATGGAAAAAGTCCGGGCGATCGGACCTTTTCCATTAGTATAACTTGCTTCGATACGCTGGCCAATCAGCATCATGGTATAATAAATAGTTCTGAATGCTTGCAGTATACCAAAAGGATACTTTATATACTAACCTATACAATGACACTTCTGATAAAAATGTAGTATTGTGTTTCTCTGTTGTTTCTTTTTAATGATAACAAAACTTAACATCTCAGAACAATTTGTTATAGAATGTTTGAATCTTAAAAGGGAAATTTTTTCAGATGTTTGTTCAGATACTATTAGACATTTAAGGAAAAATAAGACTGATTCTAACATTAATACTAGATTAAAGAGTATCAGATATATAAGGGTAAATATAAATGTTCTGTTACATGGCACTCTACACTAGGATAGTAGCTAAAATATAAAACCTAGCAATATAGTAATAGTACAAGACACAGTATACAAACAGAAATAGAAAGAGATCAGAATAAGTAAATATGTATATAGTTAAATAATATAAATGTGCCTAGAAGGGTGGGAGGTTGATATGGTGGTTAAGGTGCTTACCTTATAGGCACAAGGTGCAGGGTTTGATACCCACATGGGGTAATTGGCTGGAGTTGGAATGACCCACAAGGACAGTTATCTTGGTACTGATTTATGAACAACTTTACACCTAGTAAATAAAACAGAAAAAATATAAAATCATCTGACCTATAAATTAATAAATATGAAAATAACAATTGACTTCTTCCCTATAATAGACCAGTGTGATAATGTGAGGTACAGGGAAAGATGATTGTAAAGATATTCGGTTTGGTCAACTTGTAATAAAGATTCTGAACACCTATTTAACTTTTCTTGTTCATAATAACTCACTGACAGACTTTTTTAAGATGATGCATACTAAAAATATGAGACACATTAATATGAATCAGAAACATGAGCTAAGCTTTCTTAGTCTAATAGAGAGTTTGAGAGGTAGTTTGTTAAACTTTTTCAACAAACTAGGAATACGTTATTCCATGGTGGAATGTTTTAGGATTATATCATTAGGTAATATTTTATTTGTTTCAAAAGTTTTGTCCATGGCTGGAGATTTCATATTGTTATATATAAAGTAAATAAGTTCTGTACATAAATGCAATTTCATTATACCTGTGTTTTTTCTGTCTTATATAAATGTCCAATTTTAAATGCATATCTATTAATATTAATGGACTGAACTAATACAGTAAAGAGGGGGAGTCTGTTCAAATACTTGCAATTACATAAAGCTCAAATAGTATTTCTACAGGAAGCACATTTACTTAATGAAAATGTAAATAAACTTTCATTAAAGAATTATTTGGTTTTATCAGGTTCTGGTTTTTGAGCTAAAAGAAGATGTACCCTCATTTTTATGGAAGAACTTACCAGTAATGCCTAAAGTGAAAGATACCTGTGTTGCTAAAAATGGTATGTTAAGCATTGTTATAATTCAGTGGAACAGAAAACTGTATACTTTGGTGAACTCTTATTGAATTCCAGGGGTTGGAGCTAAAGATGCAAAAAATTACTTAGCCTATTACATGAAAGGTGAAGTCATAATGGTTGGTGATTTTGATTGTATTTTATCAGACAAAGATTCCCCTGCAGATAGAAAGCTGAGAATCACAGCTTCAGTCAAACACTTACATTTTGTAAATCTAATGAATTTAAAGGATATATATGAGCTAAGGAAAACACACTCACTTCAATTTACCCACTATTCATATAGATATGGAACACAAATAAATATTTATAATGTTTTTCTCTCAATCTATCACATATCAGAGAAGTTTCAATAGTTTCATGTCCATTATTAGACCATAATGCTATCATCATCTCCTTTTGGCTTATCCACAGTTAGGGGTCACCACAGCAGAACAACGGTTCGCAGAACAATTGGTAGTGGAGTTTTACAGTGTCGAGTTATCAGCCCAGTGCCCAATCTTCCACAGAAGGCACACATATGTATACACTCACACCTAGTGCCACTTTAGTGTGTCCAATCCACTGACAGCATGTCCTTGGGATGTGGGAGGAAACCCACGTGACCACAGGGAGGACATGCAGACTCCACATAGAAGGCACCCAAGCCGAGAATCGAACCAGAGAACCTCTTGCTGTGAGGTGGCAATGCTAACTGCTGCACCACCACAGCTGCCCCATTATCAGACCATAATGCTATAATCTTGAATATTATTTTAAAATCTGACAGTCTAATACATCACAGGAGATTACCAGTGTACATTATTAAAATAAAAGGATTCAGTGATTGATATATAAATAAACATGAATGGTGAAGTAACTGACATTGTCCTGTGGAATTCACCAAAGGCTTACTTAAATAGAAGAGTTACAAGCTGGTAAATTAGTAAAACAAGAGAATGGGACAAAGAATTGAATACAGTATAGGCTGAAATATTCATACTAAAGTTAAATCTAAAACCAAATGACATCATCAGTCAGTCTGAACTTAAAACCTTAAATACAAAATATGTTAAAATTCTAAATCATAAAGTTTCAGTAAATATGTAAAAACTTAAACTTTAGGCATATTCGGTAAACCCTTTAAGTTTGCATAAACTTGCTCTTAGAGCAAAGAAAATGAATGAACTAAATCATTCCAATCTTATTCAGTATGTTGATGACTTGACCATCAACAATGCTGACAACATAAAAAACCTTCAATCCCTTACACAAAACTCACTCCATTCAGTTGAAAACTGGCTACAATCCAACTAACTCCTGCTAAATATGAGCAAAACTAAGCTACTACTTTTCCTACCTAAAAATCTGGAACATGCAAAACAGAACTTTTTCGTAGCATCCCTTAATGGGACTGAAATTTCTGTTGACTCCCAAACAAAACTCCTTGGAGCAATAATTGATGATGAACTTAATTCAACCATCGCATTCATAGCTCAATAAAAAAAAACACCAAAAACTAGGTCTGCTTTACCGTCACAAAAACTTTCTTCCCTGTGCATCCAGGCCATCCCTTGCCCAATCCCTGCTTCTACCATCCCTACTCTATGCTTCACCTATTACCCATATACAGAGTAACCTAATATCCAAACTAGAAACCACATATAACAAATTAGCCAGATTTGCTGCAAATCAACCTTATAAATCTCACCACTGTCTCTCATTAAAGGCGTTACACTGGCCTGAATTTTCCAACTTACTGCCTCAATCCCAACTCCTTAAAGCCCACAATATACTAAACAATCCTAAATCCTGCCCATCCCTTGAAATTTCTCTAACACTTTATACTCCTCAACGTCCACTAAGAAGTACTAATCAATACTTTCTTGAAGTTCATAAGCCAACAAAACCTTTGGGAAAATACTCTATTGTCACTCAGTTGCAAAAAATTGGAACACACTCCCTTTAGCCCTTAGACTATTTAAAGACAAAAATGCCTTCAAGAAACAACTTAAATCATGTCACACTCAATTCCAATAATCCCTTATTACTGTTCTTTAATTTATTTATTAACTTCCAAAGATCACACAACTTTATCTGTATATTTACTTTATGCCTAGTACCTTGGTTCAGCAATGTATTGACCTTAGTCTTACCATATTTCTGCTTAGTTTCTTGACATATTACATGAAAATTTCCATATATGTATTGTATTATATTTCCATCCATTCTGTATATTCCTTTATTGCATGTTATGAAATTACTTCAGAAGTATGTATACTTAAAATGTGATCTGTGTTTATCTTTGTTCTTACTATTTGTTTACTTAAAACTTTTTTTGGGGAGATTTTCTCCTCAGGTCTCTGCTGAAAAAGGGCTTCTAAGAACCCAGACAGACTAATCCGGTTAACAAATGTAAAAATAAATAAATAAAAAATATCAAAGAAATTATAATACATATAAGTAAAAAAAGAAAGTAGAACAGATATTAAAGGTGTTCTTGAGGGCTTTAAAATATTTTATGAAACAATAAATAATAATATAAATAACGTAGATAATGATGATATAGTTGAAACTTTTCTCAGGGAAAATAGAAATAAATTAACAAGTGAACAAGTAAAAATACTGATAGACCATTCACATTAACAGAAATAAAAGATCAAATAAAAAAGTAAAAAAATAAAAAAAGTGGGATATACATGCTCTTAGAACTATATAAAATACTACCTGATGATGCAGTTAAAATATTATATAAGGTCTATAGAGAAATAAAAACAACTGCTGAAGTCCCCCCATCATGGAAATATTTCCTTATACCACCTATTTTAAAACAAGATAAGGATCCTACAAAGTATTCATCATACAGACCCATTTCACTTTTAAATGTGGACTGTAAGATGTTCATGTCCATTTTAGCTAACAGAATTAATCTACTCATACCTAAACTAATTAACAATATTCAAACTGGGTTTATTTTAAATAGACAGGTACATGATAATATAATAAGAACACATAGATTAATAGACTATGCAAATAAAAATAAAAAATAACTTTCTATCATTAGTCTCCATTTAGATAAGGCTTTTGACTCAGTTGATTGGACGTACCTGTTTAAAACACTTAAAATGTATAATTTCTCATCTCAGCTAATTCCATTAATTCCTAAGTTATACAATAACTGTTGTGCTTTTGTGCTTGTCAGCCATAGTGATGCAGCAGTTAGCATTGTCACCTCACAGCAAGAGGGTCTCCTGTTCAATTCTCATCTGGAATGCCTTCTGTCCAGAGTCTGCATGTCCTCCCTGCCGTCAAGTGACATGCAGGTAGATGTGTGCGTCTGTGCACACACCTTCTGTGAAGGTTGGGTGCCAGGCTAGCAACTTGGCACTGTAAAAACTCCGCTGCCAATCAGTCTGCAGACTGGTGATCTTCAGTGGTGACCCCTAACGGGAGAAGCCAAAAGAGATTGCTTTTTTTTTTTACAATAACTCTTGTGCTTATGTTAAAATAGGTTATTTTCTGTATAACTCCTTTAAATTACAAAAGGGCACAAAACAAGGCTGTCCATTATCTCCTTCACTTTTTGTATTAGCTATAGAACCTTTTGCTAATAGTATTAGATCCAATAAGAAAATTAATGATATCAAAATCAAATATTTCAAACTAAAGATTCATCTCTTTGTAGATGATATTTTACTAACAATATAGAAAATTAATTAGAACACATAATTAGTTCTATGAGTCAATTTAATGAAATCTCAAATTTAAGATTTAATCATAATAAAAAAACAATTAATAAAAAAAACTCCTACAAAAATATTCTAAATTCAAATGGAATGGCACTCAAATGAAATACCTTGGTATAACCATTATGTCTAATAGTAAAGAAATGATAAACTTTCAACAGGTTGTTAATAAAATGTTAAGTATAGTCACAAATTGGAACAAATTCTTATTTACCAAGGAAAAAATATCAAGATGGTAATTCTCCCTACAATATTGTTTGTCTTACAATCTTTAGTAATATCATCACCAAGAAAAAATGACAAAGAAGATAAATAATATTCTACTTAAATTTGTTTGGCATCCTAATAAACCAAGTGTTTCCTTTGATTGGCACAAAAAAGGTTGGGATAATGTGGAATCCCCTGATATTCAATTGTATGCTACTTCAACAATTGTAAAAGTTATAGTGTTGTGGAAAGATTTATCTTATGATTCAAAATGGAAGCAAATATATCAAGAAATATTATTAGTAAATAATAAATATATCACAACCCGTCATAAACAATTAGTACCTAATAGTTTATCTGGTTATTAAAGATTTTTTGAGTTAATGGTATTACACCCTCTTCTTAAATGCCTTGTTTAAATAACATCATTTCTCTTTCCAAAACTTCACATATTCTAACCATTGTACTAAAGACTTAATATTTTCTATGTTTCCAATTGCATATACAAATGACTGCTTAGAAAAACTCATAACTACAACAAAATGCTAGCATTGAAGCAACAAAGTAATTTAATTTATTGCCATCAATTCTTAAATGGTACTGATATATATATATATATATATATATATATATATATATATATATATATATATATATATATATATACATATATATATATACTGTTGAAAATTGAAGGTCCAAATACAGTCAAGATTCTGAGAGTGGTTCATTTTACAAATATTTAGAGACTTTGTTATCACAGAGATAAATAAGATAGTTAACCTAGATAACAGATTGCTCCCCAAATTACTGGAATTCTTAACAAATAATAATGTGATGAAAAATACATCATATTTATCACAAATTTATAAAATTCTTAAGTTAGATTTCACATATTTAGACAATTCCTATTGGAACTACACCTCAAAATAATGAAGACTTCTCTGAAGAATACAAGAAACTAATATTAAGATCTACAGATAAAACTACATCTTCATTATACTGGAAAGTTTTCAGTTATAAATTTTTACACAGAGCTTTTGTCACTCCTAACAAAAGTACAATTATGAATAAATCAAATAGAATTAAATATTGGAGATGTGATTCTGAAATAATAGCTGATTGAACACCTATGGTACATGAATGTGAAGTCATCTCCCCTTTTGGAAAGAAATTAATAACTTCATTCAAGCTCTATGTTCAGATAGACATAATATTTCTAAATCTGTAGTTTTATGTAATGCTCCAATTCCTTAGGTAATTCCAAAAACCCAAGTGCCTTTTCTTTGGTCTATTATTGGTATAGCCAGAAAAGTAATTACTAAAAATTGGAAAAGTAAAGTTACTCCTCTAGTGTTGAATTTATTAGTATGGCAAAATTGCAGTAATGAATTGCATACTATAAAGATGAGAACTAATATTACACATTCATATAAATATTGGCTTAAACTTAAAAACTTACTTGAAAAATATTGTTGTTGATGTATAAAATTAATGTAGTGATCAGCTGTGGACCTATGTAAATAGTTATTTGTTTTATAAGTGATTTGTTTATTTATTGTTTTAAAACTAAAAATAAATGACCAACATTTAAAGCTTAGCATTTCAATACCATGATGCTGCTTATGCAAATTTGTCAGCAGTAACAACTGCTTTTAAACCCCTGACTGATATAATTGCTTTGTTTTGCTATGAAAGGGGAGTGTTAAGTTCTCCTCTCCACAATTAAAACAGTTCCACAACCTTCTGTCTGTTTTTATTGCAGCTGCTGACATCCTATCATTAGCAGGATTAATTACCCATTTAAGACTGATGGCAGTACCTGACAGAATAAACTACAGATGTATCTGTGGACTGTGTCTATGGTGTGTCATGCAGGTGGAGACAAATTCCTCTGCAAAGTGTGTGAGAAGCTAAACTTAAAAACAATAGGTGGGCTTTCCCTTTCTTTGATTCCAAAGCAAGTAAATGAAAGTTTTAAAAGGTACAAGCAGGTTTCTGGTACTTACACAACACTGGAACCATATTTTAGGGAGAAAAGCAATTTAAGGACTTTTGTTTTTTTGCCAACAAACATCTTTATTACATTTTCACAAACGGCATAGGCAATCTTATATTTATATAAATGAAAGATAAACAACATGACACCATTTTAGCTGCAAACAGTATACATCACAGACACCACTGAAAAAACTGTAGTTGCAAACATTATATATCACTTATAATCTATCCAGTCATTGTCAGTTAAGCATTATATGTCTCATTCAAATCCTGCCTCTAAAACCTCACTCCTGCTCTGCATATATAGTTCCCACAATTCCCATTTTTTCCTATGTAGTTTGCTCCTCCCTTTTCTAAAGATCCCAATTCCAGTTGTTTTATATCTGTTACTATATTCACTACTTTTAGTAAAGTTGGCCTAGACTTTAATTTCCATTTTCTAGTAATTGCTTTTTTGGAAGCCACCATAATTAGACTCAGCAAGCTTTTACTATGTCTGGGCAATTCCAATTCTATATCATAACTAAAAAAAATTATCTCCCTAGTCAAGCCAATCTGCTCACCCAGCATCCCCAGCCAAACGGTCTGCAGGGTATCCCTAAAGTCTGCCAGCTCATTACACTTCCAAAAAAATATGTTTCCAGCCACCTCTTTCTTGCCTATCACATCTCCAACATTTGCTATCCACCCGAGGAAAAATTCTTTAGAGTCTACGTGGGGTATAAAAATACCTATGTAAACACTTCCAGGCAAAGATCCTAAATCTTCTAGACTTTCTTGCATATTGGGAGATATACATATATTCTCCTATTGCCTCTTTCTGAATTGCTTATTCAGTCTCTCTTCCCAATCCTTTCTGACCTCCTCTGATTGATTCCTATAATTAGCATGCAATGTTGTCTATGCTTCACTAATTATTCCTTTTTTAACAGCAGCTTCTGTTATGTATTCTATTAAAAACTTTACCAGTGATGGTCTTTCATTTAGGAGTCCCCTATTTATTTCTCTTTGCCTATACTCTGATATCAATCCTTGATAGGGAAGGCAGTATATAACCTGCAGTCCAAATAAATTATTGGCCTCTTACCATTCTATTACCTTTACCTTTCTAGTTATTTGCTCCCAATACCTTGGCTCCTTTGGCAGTTTTCTCCAATAAATTTAAGCCTCCTCTTGCCTATTATCTGTACCCTGACCATAGTTATCCCTATTAGCAAAATCTCTTTTCTCCATTCTCGTGCTGGTTTGGTTCTTAGAATGTGCCCTGATGTTTTATGAATATAATACTCTGTATGATTTTTGTTGTTCTCCTTAAGAGTCTGCATCCAAAATCCCAATCTCTTCTTATTTCTTGAACTTCCTCCATGTACCAGCATAATTCTTTTCCACTTTGAATTATAGTTTTCTGCTTATGCTATGTATAAGAACCTTACCTGTGTTGCTCTAAAAATACCCCCTCAAATTGGGTAATCATAGTCTGCCTTGTTCTATTGGAAGAATCAGCTTAACCCACTTGACCCTTACTGTCTTCCCTTTCCAGATAAAATCCTTCAACTCTTTTTTAATTGCTATCCACAGTTTCTCCTCTGGTTGATAAAATATGCCTGATCTGTGTATAAGACTAAAGGGACTAAAACATTTTAATGGCTTGTATCTTAGTGTCCATATCCATATCACAAAGCTTCCAGTTTCTCAATTTTTGTATTATCTTCTGCTTAGTCTCTTCCCACATATCCTTTGTAGCCACAACAAAATAATTTCTAATCCATACTCCTAAATTACTTCATTTTATCATGTCCCCAAAAATATGGATATTGTTGGACCAATTTGTGTGAGGTACATAATTTACCACTATTGCTTTTGTTTTAGCTTCAATAATTTTGTATCCCAAGATTTGAAACTGTCTTAAAATATTCCACAACACCATAATCTCCCTTTTTGGTTTTGTCATGTATAAAATAATATCATCTGCAAATACAGTCAGCTTTTCCTGACTACAATACCAATTATATCCTTGAATTTATGAGTCCATTATTTTCTTTGCCAGTGGTTCTAAATATAATGCAAACAACAAAGGGGAAAGTTGACAACCTTGCCTGGTTCCTCTACTCAAGCAGAAATTAAGAGAGGACCCCACCCACTTTAATTTGCACCTCCAACCCCTCATATATTCTTCTAATCAACCTTATAATTGTATCAGGAAAAGCAAATGCTTCTATTACCCTGCTCATGAAGTCCTAGTCTAATATGTCAAATGCTTTCTTTACATCAAGACCTAACAATAAAAGTGGTATTTTCTTATATTCTGCTTCCCTCTGGATCATCAAGGTTCTGTTAATATTGTCAAATGTTTGCCTCCCCTCCACAAAACCATATAAATCCATATCTATTAATTTTGGTATCACCTTTGCCATTTTTTAGCCATTATGGACATAACCACTTTATAATCATGGTTTAATATTGAAATGTGTCTGTATGAAGCTGCATCCAATGGATCTTTACCATCTTTAGGTATTACCGTAACCACCAGTTTCTTCCAGGATGCTGGTACTTTTCTTAAAGTACTGTTAAACAAAACCTTCCAGATCTTTATCATTTTTTCCCCTCCTAACTTCAAAACTTCCACAGGAATACCATCTATTCCTGGGGACTTTCCTGTAGATTGGTTATACATAGCCATTTTTATCTCATCTCTTCCTATCCTGTTAGTAATTGAGCCTTATCTACCTCTAACCTTGACATATTTAATTCTTCCATAAACATTTCCATTTGTAGCTTTTCTTGATTTCCATATTTCTCAGCTTTATTTCTGAAATATTTCTAATACTTCTACAGGGTCTCTTGTTATCTTCCTTGTTATAGGCTCACTAAACCTGGTGACAGCACTTTCCACTTTCTGTTGCCCAAATTGTTGTACTAAAAGTTTGTGTGCTCTAGAACTATTATCAAAAAACAGTTGCTTAACAGCAATCTTTCTAAACTTGTGCATATAATCGAAGGAATCCCTTATTTTCTGTTTAGCATTCTGCAGTTGCTCCTTTTCTTGTTCTGAGAGCTTCCCCCTAGTTTACAATACTTTAACATTTGTCAGTCCTGCTAAATAATTCTTGCTACTGTTTAGCCACATCTCACTTTCTTTTACTTTTATCCTAGTTTTAAACTCCACTTTAATTTTATCCTTCTCCCTAGCTATATTTTCAGAAGAAAATTCTGTCTTCTCTAGTAGCTTCTGAATTAGTTCCAAAACCCATTCCTTAAATTCCTCTCTTTTCAACTGATAGGGGGGAAAGTGCCACTGTCTCATTGTTATTTCATTGCCTTGCATATTTATTTTAGTTAATATTGACTCATCATCTGAAATAGTTATTCTGTGCATTTCAAGATCTTCAATTAAATGCACATGTTCCTGTGAGATATAAAATCTAACCTAGCAAAGTTCTTGTATCTGAGTGAGTAATATGTAGATTCACTCCAAACTCCTAGTACTCAATTCACCTTATCCATGCCAATCATTTTCATAAATTTCTTCAAAAATATACCCTCCTTTGTTATATTTTCCCTTTTAGACCCCCAGACAAATCTTCACTGTTGCAAACCAAATTCCAGTCTCCTCCTATAAATAATATTCCTTGCTGAAAGCTGATTATTTCTTCCAGAATTTTCTTAAGCTCCATTATAGCAGTTTTAAGGGGGATGTAAATGTATGCCAGTGTAATCCTCCTACCTAGCCAGTAGCCCCTTAGTACTATGTATCTTCCACTATTATCTTTTTTTCCTCTTCTATCACTCTTGGAGCTCCTCTTGAAATGAATATAAGTACTTCTCCTTTCCTTTGCCCCAGATATTCCACTGAATAACCATCCTGAAATCCTTTATTTATCAAATTTACATGTTCAGTTCTTTCCAGGTGTGTCTCCTGTGCATAGCTACTTGCACTCTACATTTTAATATAGTTCACTGATCTTTCTGGTTTTATATTTATCCATAAGACCATTCAGATTGAAAGACATTACAGAAAGCATAATTTTCTTGTATAGTTATTATTACCACCTTTTATGTATAACTGCCATTTTGTTAATGTCTAGTTCCAACTTTTATGTTACATGTATATACTGTTTGGCAGGTTGGTCTTTTATACAGTTATTTATTGTCATATCCATTTGTGCCTATGCTACATCTTAGATAACTTTTTGTTTTTGTCTTTTTTTTGAAAACCCTCAAACAGAACTAACAACTCCCCCCCAAAAAACTCCAAAAACCTATTAACTTAATAATAACACACAAAAAACTATGTATATGTTCAAATATTGAAGTTTTTGCTTCCTAATAAGAGCAGTTGATAGCTACACACACAGGTTAAAATTAACCAAAAAGAAAGGTTAGCCATGCTAATATGCATGATACAGCCTGTATTACTAGTAGATGTTATTTGATTTTGTATATCTTTATAGGTCTCCCAGTTGAGAAAACACTTGAATGTTTTCAGTAATCACTTTCTTCAAGCCATTTATCTTTATCAAATTGTATTTTAGTGGCATGCAAACCAGACACAAAACTGCTAACAGTACACTGTTTATCAGAAAAAAAAGCCTTACAATATTCAGTATTTTTCATTTACATGCTTTGTATTAAACTTGTTACTGGATAACACCTAAACATTTAACCCAGTCATTTCCCTAGAAAAGCATGGGGAAATGCACACTGATTTTTCTTTTGTCATACTCTCTTAACCAGACCCTTCCGCTCTCCCTCCATTTTCTACCATCCTCCTTTTTTCCCATTGTAGTGCATACAGTTCTTAAAACTAAACAAAGAAAAAAGAGAAGGGTAAAAAAAAAAATCCCCTGTTTACATTAGCATCCCCATTGAATTAAAATAAACTGAGAAAACTTTACTTCATCTAATTGGTTTTATATTATCTTTAAAGCTGTCACACCTGGGAACCCCCTGATTGTTTTCAGAGAACACTAGCCAATTTCTCTGTTCTTTTTACTTTTCCCTCCGCCAATCACATTCCACCAGACTGTCTCCAGTTTCCCTTTATCAGATGGTCTCCATGAAGACCAGCTGCAGAAAGGCTACTTAGTATACATACATGCAATTGCTAGAAAAAAAGCCTCATATTATTCAATATTCTTTTTCATTTACTTGCTCTCTCTCTCTCTCTCTCTTACAACAAAGGTCCTTAATCAGTCATTTCCCCATGCAAGAATGAAAAAAGCGCATTAATTTGAACTTTGTTGTGCCACCCCCCCTTTATTTTTTATCATTGCATTGCCTATATTTCTCAAAACTGTACAAGAAGACGAGGAAAGAAAAATAACACCACCTGTTTACAATCCCCATTATACTTAAAAGTAGCATGCAAAGAAAACCATGCACCACAAATACAGTGCTATTTAGAAAGAGTTTTCTTTATTTATAGGTAGTTTTCTCCCCTCTCTTCTCCTCCCCAACACATTTTGAAAAAGTCCAATATTTCCAGATTTTCTTGTTCTGTCATATTTCACAAATATAATTATTGCATTGCAATCCCACATTAAGTTACTTATTTTATTACTATTCTCCATCACCCAAGTCCTGTCTCTGCTTCATTTCCAACATACTCTCAATTCTTCTAGTCAACTCTCATGCTCCTTTCCTTCTTTCCAACATTTTCAGTTGAAATAATGGAAAAGGTTTCACAGGTACAGTCTGTCTGTTGGCTTTATTACCAGAAGAACAAGAAGCAGAATCTCTTTCTGTTTCACAGCTCAGTTTTTGTTGGACATACTTTTGTATTTCCTCCTCAGCATGCACTTTGTCAAAAAAATGATTTGTCGCTCCAGGGAAGAATACCTTGAAGACAGCTGGGCACATCAGTTTGAATCTCACACCTGTATCTCAACATTTTCTGAATAGTGGAATAAATGTACTTCTTTTTTGTCTGGTGTACAATGAGTAATCATTCTCCACAAACACTCTGCTGTCTCCCACTTTCAGTATTTTGTCCTTCATCAGTTTTGTAAGAATTAACTCCTTCTACTGGTAGCATTGCATCCTTACTATTATAGGTCTAGGTTGCTTTCTTATGGTTAGGTTTGGCGCATGCACAAAATATGCCTGTTCATAGGTGTGTACTAGGCTAATGGCCCTGGAGCCTTTACAAGCCTAGCCCATAGGATTACCTTGGCATCATGCCACCTGACTTTAGTTCCCAGTGCGTCTGTCAAGTTGAGCCACTGGAGTGATCCCCAGGGTGAATTTTCTATTTCCCATCCACTCATCAAGATTTCTCTTGAGGAGGGCCAGTGAGGTGCTCCTCTTGACATGTATGGGAAGTCTATTCCATAGCATGGGCAGTCTCTGGGTTATGAACCTGTCCCTCCAGCTTGTTCTGTTGATTGTGGTAATGAGGTTGAGGTCTCTGGAGCATGTAGTGCAGAGGGATTGGGATTTCTTTAGATGTAGCATTTCTAACAGAGCTGGGTCAGATATGGGTTTGTAAGTCAAGCAGAGATCGCCTCTAAGTAGGCGATATGAGACAGAGAATAGTTGGAATTTTTTTAGTCTGTCCATATAGGTCAAGTGTTTAAGGCCTAAGATCCTCTTTGTGAGTTTGTTTTGTGGCCTCTCCAGTTGTTGTAGGTATCTAGTGAGGTACATGCCAAATGGGGCATTGTACTCGATGACTGGCCTAATAAGGGAAGAGTAGAGGGGAGACAATGACCTCTTTCTTCCTGGATGCAAAACCCTTAGTAATAAGATGTGCCACATAGAAGGACTTTCTGACCACAGTGGCAATGTGGTGGTCAAAAGAGAGGATGCTGTCAACCTGTGTTCCCAGCTCTCTTATGATGCCTTCTGTGTTCAGTGGACTGCCATCGATGTGGTAATTCATGGGAACCGGGTTTTTCCCAAAGGGGATGATGACACATTTTTTGGCATTGAGCTTGAGAGGTCATGGTTCTGACACCAGTCATTGGTCTCCATGAGGCCTTTTTGTAGGATTTCAACATCATTTGGGGAGTTAATTATGGCTCCCAACTTGCAATCATCTGTGAACTTTCTCAGCCAGAGTCCCTTCGTGTTAGTCTGGACTTCTGAGAAGTAGATACCAAACAGGAGAGGACCCAGGATCGAACCTGTGGGACTCCACTCGTGACTTGTCGATAGTCTGACTTGGAGTCATCTACTTTCACACTGTGGGTTCTATCTGTGAGCCAGTTTGCAACCCACCTAGTGAGACAGGGGTTGATGCCTAGCCTAGTGAGTCTTTCTATGATTCCTAAGTGGGGAATGGTATCAAAGGCCTTGGCCAGATCAAGGTAGGCTGTATGAACCACCTTGCCTTCATCCACAGCTCTGGTGACTGACTCAAAGAAGTCGACCAGGTTGAGCAGGCATGATCTACCCTTCACAAAACCAAACTGTGTGGGATCCAGAGTTTGTAGGTTCCCTATATCTTTGTTTCTTAGGTTCATAATAATGCGTTCCATAGCTTTGCATATCAGACTTGTCAGGCTAATGGGAGTGATAATTCCCAGGGTCTGTAGTCGCTCCTCCATTGTGGAGAGGGATGACTGTAGCAGTGCGCCATTCAGTAGGGACAAAGCCGGAGCTGAGGCTGTGATTGAGCAGGGCATACAAGTAAGGTGCCAGTTCAGTCTGTAGTTCATGTAGAACATAGCCAGTGATATTGTCAGGTCCCATAGAAGCTGTATGTATTCTTGGCCTTGGAAAGTGGTGTTTTAACCTGTGCAGCAGTAATACTGGATGCCTGGCAATCTACTGGTATTGTGACTGGTCCTTTGGTGGGGAAGAGAGGGGTAAAGTTGGCACTGAATCTGTCAGCCAGTATATTGGCAATATCTGTTGGCTCTATATAGGTGGTGCCATTGTGCAACAGCTCCGAGCAAATCTGGGTGGAGATTCTTTACATAACTATAGAAGGCCTTGTGGTTGTCTTTACTATCTGCTGCAATTCTGTTTTCATAGTTAGCATTACAGGATTTGTTGAGGCTGATAAGGGAGTTTTTCCAGTCTTGGAACTTCACCTTATTTCTCATCAGTTTCCTCCTCCTGTTGTAGAGTTTGTTTATGGCAGGGGACCACCAGATTGGCTTCCTTTTTTTGGAGGAGAGTATCTTGGTTCTATTGGGTATGGTGAGATCCATGCATTTGTGTACATGTTCATACAGGGCATATGCTCTATCCTCTAATTCTATTATTTTTTGAAAAATCTCTTCCTGAGCAGTCTCATATTCAGAAAGCCTTTTCTTCATTTTGACCTCTGTTTTTTGCAACTTTATCATCACATCTGAATATCTGTTTAAAACGTCTTCCATTTGTTCCAGCCTTTTGTCGTTTGTGTTGATATACTCTACCAGTGTTTTGTTTGTTTTAACCAGGTCTGTATGCAGTTGTCTTATATCTTCTTGTAGATTATTGGAAGTCATGTCTGAAGGTTGTGTTACTTTTTTCTGAATAGCTGCACAACTCTCCGTAGTCAGTGTTTCTTCCTCACTTTTTGTAGCTGATTTTCTCCCATGTGTTCTGTGTTTCTTAATTTGTTGCATCCAGGCAGTGCACTTACTAGTCAGTTACTGAAATTTTCCCATAAAGACAAGTCTACTGGCCTTCTCTGCCAAGTTTCTGTTTTCACACTGGGAGAGCTAGAAACAAGCTGTTACTCAGTGTGCAGCCATCTTGGAAGTCTTCAATTTATTTGTGTTTCAAGCAAATTAAAGATTGATTTAAACTGCAGGAGAGGATTGAGTTTTCCTTTAACAGGTCTGGATAGTGATCCAATATCCTTGGAGGGGTGTACTAATAAAAGGCACAGGTAGGGGAACCATGTCTGTCAGGGGCCAGAATGGGAAAATGAGGATTACCCTGGCCTTGCACTGTCCTGCTCTGTGTATGAATTTTTTTCATTAGGGGCAAAGGTGGAAAAGCATACAGGAGGCCCATGGGCCTATACCTTGGTGACTGACCCTGTGTGAGGGATCAGGGCAAAATACCTCCTGCATTTGTTGTTCAGACAGGAGGCAAATAGGTTGCAGCAAAGGTAGCCCCAGTGATTGAAAATCAAGTTTATCACTGTTGGACTGGGAAACTACTTCTGAGGCATGAAGATAGCTCTGCTCAATTTGTCTGCTAACACACTGGTATGTGCATTGCTACTAGTAAGTGGTGTGAAGACATCGCCCATTGCCAAACTCTCATGGCCTCCCAACACAGAAGATAAGAATATGTCCCCCACTCCTTTTGCTGATGAATCATACCACTGCCATGCTGTTCATCTGTATGGAGATTACACCCTTGGGGAGGAGATTGTGGAATGCCTTTAATGCTAGGAGGACCACCCTTAACTCCAAAGCATTGCTGTGAAGACTGGCCTCTAGGGGTGACAGTGTCTTCCTCCAGTCTCCCTTCAAAGTGCGCCTCACCCTAAAATGGAGGCTTCCATATTTACCACTACCACTGGTGAATCTGAGTGGAGTGGGCGACCCTCAGTTACTGTTGGGGATGTTACTTACCATACATTGTGCTCTCTGCAAACTTTTGTAATATGTATCTTTGCATGCTATGGATGAATGGACTGACACTATTGTACTGGTAAGGTGCAATGCAGTACCCTCATATAGTATCTGGTTAAAGGAACCATCAATATTTTGGATGCCATGAGACCTAAAAGACATACCACTAATCTCACTGATGGTGATGGATGATAATAGTAGCTGCATGTCAGTGAGTCAGAGTAAGTGAACCCTTGACTGGGGAAGGCTGACTATTTGAGGGATGATGTCCGGGTTGTATCATATGAACACTACATCCTGGAATGGGAACAGGTGGCATTTTAGAATAGTCACAGTTATGCCTGGGTCCAGTAGTAATACAAGCACTTGATCCTGATGTTAGAGCAGTAGATGCTCACAGGTAGCCATTAATAGACAATTGTTAAGATATGGGAACACCTGGAACCCCAGCAGAAGCAGGTGCTTTGCTACCACTATCTTGGTGAACACCCTGGAGGATGTGGTGAGACTGAAAGGCAGGGTTCTGAACTGGTTAAGTTTGGCTCCTAGCTGGAAGTGGAGGAATCTTGATATGATAGTAGGCATCCTGGAAATCTATGAAGCACATACAATTGTCCTCCCTCAGCAGAGGTAAAATGGACTGAATTATGACCATCCAGAATTTTGTCAGAACCTTGAGTGGACTCCAGATTCTAGCTGGTTTTGGGGGCAGCTGGATGACTCTTTTTTTTTTTTTCTAGCAGCTTTGTAATTTCTATGGCTGTTGAGTCCAAGTGACTGGGTGGAACATCAGAAACTTTTTTCCTTTTTCCTGAGGTGGAAGGAAAAGGGAATTGAATACCCTCTGGAAATTATCTTTAGCACCCAAGAATCTGAACTTAAGTCGAGTCAGGCTTGAGGATACAAATTAGGCACCCCAGACTGCCTCCAGAATGCAGCAGATGGGCAACTATCCAGGAGTGCTAATAGGCTTTTTCACTGAAAGAACAAAAAAGCCCTGGTAGTGCAGTGCACGTCTGCCTCTAAGGCATCAGTCAGAATTACCCCTTCTGCCATGGGGAGGTCTATCTCCTGGGAAGCTGTGGTAAGAACTCTATAACTTATGAAACCATATATTTTCCCCGATCTTTGATACCTGGAGAAGGATCTTTGCAGGGTTGAAAAGTGGATTCCCAGTGCAGAGAAAGACTTACCATCCTGTTGGTTTCTTGTGGATGTGTCTTTGGCTTCAGGTCCAAAAAGAGTTGAACATTCAGAGGGTGCATTAACAAAGGATGTCTTAAAGCCTTTCCAAAATCACACAGACTCATTTAGGCATGGCTGCGCATGGTAATAGTGGTGCCTGCTGCTCTGCTGTGCTGTCAGCTATGTTGGAGAGCAGGTACATGGCTAGATTTGAGGTGGACTACCACTGTTTTTTGAACATCCACAGGCAATACCCCCAAGATGACTTGGAGATCTCATTGGTCAAGTCTCTCTGGAATCTGGTAAAATGAGCTAAGTAATTCTTAGAGCAAAAGTTGCTAATGCAAAGGCTTGCTTCCTAAACCTGTCCATCACCTTTGACTCTGTTAGGGAGATGAATAGAGGAACTCTCTTCAGATAGTTCTTTTCTTGTGGCTGCTGATACCACTATAGCATCCACTGGGGGCCCTTCCTCCAATGCTTATTGTCCTTTGTTGCAGCTAATATACAATCTGCTTTCTTGGGAATGGCCTCCACCACATCAGGGTCTTTTCATGCCCATTGAGCTATAAGGTCAATAAGGGGATCAACACGGGGTACCACTTAAGATGTTGTTCTGAAGCCAAAGGCTTCCAAGAACACTTACTAATCAGTTGAAGGTTCTTGGGATGACCATCCCCCTCTTTGTTTCATCCATTTGAGGATATTGCCAAAACTGACATCTTCAGAGGGGGATCAAGGGGAACCCTCTTCTTCCTCTAAGTCAGTGTCTTTGGAGAAGAACTCAGGAGAGGAGTCTATGTGATCCTATTTGGATATCCATGTCTTGTGTTGACGTTCTGGGTTAGTTACAGAAGGGTCTGAATCACACTGAGAACTAATGAAGCAGACATTCTTGGAACTGACTGTTTCTGTTTGGCAAGATGATGAGAAGAAGCAGACCCCCGCTGGGGCTTGGGTGGAACTGACCCAGTTGGAGACACCTCATTGTTGTAACCTGCCAAGAGCCTTTCAAAGACTTTAAAGTCTGAAGCAGCAGCTGGCACCAAGGGCTCTCCCTGATCCAAAGATGAAAGAGAACCCTCGGCACAGAAGATGACCTCAAACTCGAGCTCTCCAGGGCTGAAGCACCAAGAAGGAAGGATGGCTTTGAGGACCTCGATGTCAAATCACTCCCTGGAACCCAGCAGCAAAGTTTCAGCTCTCAGTCTCCTCTCAATCCAAAGGCATAAGTACGGACAGAGATAAAGAAGCTGTTGCTGTCAAAGTGGCTTGCATCTCTGCAACCAACTAAGGTCCTTTGGCTTGAGTTGAGTACAGTATAACCAGTGCCAAAGATCAGATTGGTACGGGATCTTTGAGTGGAGGGCTGTGATGGTCCATATCAGTACCTTCCCAGGGGATGGTTCCAGGATAACCACAAGCTAGATTTATGTCCTCAAAAATTTCATCATCCTGTCAACATCTTACTCCATGGGACTCCATAAGATCGAGCAGATGAAGCCACCAATGACAGTCTGGAGTTTCTTCTCTCTTGTAGAATAGAAGAGTGTAGTGTAGGACTGATCAGGTCCAGACAGTACCCAGTCCTGGAGATACGGATCAGAACCGAGAGGCCATTGGTTCTGATCTGCTTGCGCATATTCGGTCTTATCCTTTTCTTGAGTCTTTTATTTAGATTTTTCCTGCTTTTTGGCCAAGGGAGAAGAAACTGAAGGTGTAGCCCCAGTCTGTAGGGGAAGAAGCCTCTTCAACACTAGCTTTTCCCTTCTGGTCTGTAGAGTTCTAGCACTGAAGTCAGCGCTTCCCTGGCAATCAACATCTAGATGGGCAGTGCCTAAACAGTATACACATTTACAGTGCAAGCCCTGGAGTGGAAGCTTACATCCACACTCCCAACATTTCTTGAAGCCCAAAGACTCAACCATTCTGAAGGACATAGAAGGGTAATGGACAAAAACCCAACGAACTAAAAGAACGATGAATATGCTCACTATCATAACTATACCAAGGGTAACAGCTATAAATCTTTGAAACAACTTCAACTAACTTCTTTCTAAATCTATAAAGTATGAAATATCCATTAAAAAACTACTCTTAAGAAGAAAAACCTTTATATATATGTATATATATATATATATATATATATATATATATATAGAGAGAGAGAGAGAGAGAGAGGAAACTGTAGGTAGGAGGAGGAAGTCAAGGATACACAATTGTGGAGAGCCCTTCTGATGCATCTGATTATTTCAGGTGGCAAATAAGATCAGAACTGCTACGGTGGAGTACAGGTAATTATAGGCAGGGGAGAAGTCAGAGTTCTAGATCTGAAGAAGCTTCAGATTTGGCGTGGAGTAGTCCGACAATCCATATGTCGCACATGTTTGAAATGTTTGAAAATAGACAACACTGGATATTACTGTTAGGAGAAGACTGAAACTTAATTTCAAATAGTGAGGATGCATCACAGGACCTAGAAAGAAAATATAACAAAAGAGGGTAGCTTTCTGGACGAATTTATGAAAATATTTGGCATGGAAGATGTGAATTCAGTAGTAACTTAGAATGTACTTATTATTCCCCAAGGTACAATAACTGGGCTAGACTGAATAGAAGTTCTGTTTCACAAAAGTATGTGCATTTAATTGAAAGCTCTGACATACATCCAATAACTATTTCATATCAAGTATTGATAAAACTAAAATAAAAATACAGGGTAATAAATTAAAAATGAAACACTGGCATTTTTCTATTTATCATTAAAAAAGAGGAATTTAAGGAATGGGTATTGGAATTTATTTGATAGTTACTAGGGAATATAGAAGTTATTTATTTATTTTTATTTATTTGACATTTGTTGACTGGAAATGTCTGACAGAGCTAGCGCCCTTTTTCAGCAGAGGCCCAGGCAGAAAAGCTCCACAAAGTATTACATACACAATAAAAATGTTTACAAACAGTACAGTATACATGAGGTAATATAAACATGCATTATAATGCTTGGATTCCCACTTGTAGCACGAGAGTTTAAGAAGTGTTATTTACAAAAAAAAAAACAATATGTCACTTGTATATCTCCAATACATAAGGAATTCCACATTTAGAGGGGAAATTCTTCAGAAGAAACAATTAGTAACTGGGAAAAAATGAAAATGGATATTATAAACATGGCAGAAATAAAAATGAAAGAGAAACTTAAGAAGTAATAAGGATTATTTAGAGATACTGACAATAACAACTGCAGATTCCTAAAGGGAAAATAAGGGAGTATATGGATAACATGTATGAGTTAGAAAGATTACTGATAACTATTTGTGGTAACTTCAGAGAAAAAAAAACTTTTAACACAATGACTTGAGCAACAGAAAGTGGAAAGAGTTGCTACCACAGTTTGGAAGCCTATGATAAGAAAATAATCAAAGATCCTACAGAAGTATCAGATATTTTGGAAATTTTATGAAAATGTGTATAAAGCAGAGGAACATGGAAACCACGAAAATTAGAAGTTATGTACTTACCATAACTTGGCATCTGTGTTGTCCATTTTGATTCTTCCTCACTGATGGGGTACAGATCCAATCCTCAGATCTGAATTGGCTGCATTTTTCAGACTTTAGATCCTAATCTTGAGCTCCTCCCTCTTCTCATAATGCACTACACTAACTCTAACTCCTCAGATTGAATTTGCTGCCTATGTCTATTGATTTATGGAGATAGGACAGACAAAGCAGAAATTACAATTCAAATCTGGCACTAAAAAGTTCCTGTAACATCTAATAACATTCTAGAAAAGATAAGGCCGGGGAATGCCTGGGAAGGAAGGTGAGGAAGAATGAACATGGACAACTAAGATGCCAAGTTTTGGTAAGTACATAACTTCTAAATCTAATGTTTTCCTTTTTATTCTTCCTCATTGATGAGTAGAGTCCACAGCTACATAACTCTTGGGAGGCCTTCAAAGAAGGATATGTCAGATTGCTGGAGGACCAAAAAAAGGTCTGCTTCCGGGAAGTACATGGGTATGTCATAAAGGTATGATTTGTTGAGCACGTGACTGTAAGACAGATATTATCAAAAGGGAGTCTGTGAGTAAGACAGATGAAGAATCTATGGATTTGTAAGAAGAGAATGTCAGAACACTGTTGCAACAAAGGAAGGAATGCTTCTGGAGACAATGCCCAAATAATAATGCTTCACAAAGGTATGACTGTTTTAGGAAGAGACCTTAGAACAGATATTGCAGAAAGAAGGTTAAGAAGAAAGTTGATGAAGGTAGGTACAAATATGGCAGAAAGGGTTCTAGAATGATAATACAATTTCAACCATTCAGGAATAAATCATCAAAATACTAAAGGTGGTCACAGGAGAGGTATTTGGCAGCTATATAGACTGATAAGTGATTGTCTCTGTGGCCATTATGGATATAAAGAAGGGATAGGTCCAGAGGAATACTTTGACTTAATAAAAGATTATGTAGGTAATCTGGTATACAAGACTTGAAGTTGTAATAACTGTCTTTTTTTTAATTGTTCACTGTTTCAAGGGTCTTTAATGGTTAGGGAGAAGTTGGACCACTTAATTATCATTGGCAATGCCCTTTAGTTAAAATGTGTGGAAATTAAAAATACTTGATCTCCGTAAAAAAAAAAAAAAAAAACAGGAGATCTGAAATGAACTACATAAATGCTAGATGTTATTTCCAAAGGGGACAACAGACGACGGGGTCAAAAATTAATGATGCCAGAAGGGGCCAAGGACATTAACAGAGTTCTTTAGCCTGATGGTTTGTGTAGAAACTTGTAGATTAATGGTAGATGGGGATAGACATGTAGGGGATACTCCAGGGGGCCCATCTGAACTATAATCTCACTAGAGGTTGGAATGAAGAGTATGATCTGCAAAAAGACGTTCTTTGCAATGAATGTTAGAAGAACTGCTGTCATGTCTGGGGTGACAAGCCCTTTTGTTTTTTCTTTCTCCCTGGGGAGACCATAAGGATGGACTATCCTCCACTTTGTATACATCCTTACTATAGTGGGGAGCATCAAAAAGGAAGAACTGTGGTTAATAGGGGACAGAATAGATAATGGTTTGACCTACTATATGTCCTAAGGTTGGAAACTCTAACAATACAATGTCCGCCAAATCGGATGTATGTTGAAGGGAAAAATAAAAGCTGACAAGGAATAGACCATTGTATCATCAGTCTATAGAAAGGGATTGCACAAAAAAATTTAGCTAGAAGAGCTAAAATAATGGGAATGTACACACAGTAAATATGCATTGGCTAGTGGACATTGATATCAGTTCAGTGAAGTGAAGCATTAACCATTAGTAGATGAACACAATAATTGTCTTTTGGCTTTTCCCAGTTAAGGGTCACCAAAGTGGAACTCCGGTCCACTAATGATTGGCAGTGGATTTTTACAGTGCCGAGTTGCCAGCCCGATGCCAAACCTTCAAAGAAGGCACGCCCATTCATGCATGGACCTACCTGCATGTCTTTAAACATCATGCGACCGCAGGGCGGACATGCAGACTCCATACAGAAGGTGCTCCAGCTGAGAATCGAACCGGAGAACCTCTTGCTGTAAGGCGACAATGCTAACTGCTGCACCACTGTGGTTCTAGTAGATGAACACAATAGTGGCATTTAAAGTACCATGTACATTAACTCAATTACTTGGCATTAAGTAAAGTTCCAGGCGCCAAAATGAGGTTAAAAGAGGTAAAGTGAATGAATAATGACTAGACTAGCTCTTGATGACCCAGAACACCCACTATTTTAATGAGGTGTTACGTATCTTAGAAGCATAAGAGACACTTTGGTTAAAGTTTGCACAGAGGAAACAGGATGGAATGAATTGCGAAGCACCCAGACTTTAGATAGGATACAATGAGATTCAAAATAATCATATAGATCTCAGGACCCACGTATTTATGTCTCTTTTAGTTACGGATAAAAGGGGAAAAGGAGGAACTAGTACCCTATTTTTGACACAGTAGAAATAGTGTGTGAAATTAGTCCAGGTGTCTAGATAGGGGTAAACATGGCCATGAAACATTTTAAGATGAGGGAAGCCAGTGGGGTGTGTAAAGACTGTGATGGGCTGTATGAAAAAAGGGATATGTAAAATCCTGTTTTTGAAGATTCCTTCTTTCTAGTATATATTTTTATCACCCTCCTGTAATAGTACATGAATGGAAGCAGTAAGATATTAATGCCGGTGGCATTTATGATCTTGCTCCTTTGTTTTATTAGTCCCAGATAAATGGACAAGTCACTGATGCCCCAAAGGAGAGAAGAAATCGTTCTTGGCCAAAATCTTCATAGTTTCTCGACACAGAAATAAGATTTGCCTTACTGTTGTAGATGTGCCATACTACTGACATGTCATCCACTTGTATTACAGTAGTCCCTAGAGGGAGAAAGCTCTGAAGGGCTTGCAACGTTAGAACCACCACTTGCATCTCTAGAACACTGAGATGCAAATTGGCCTCCTGTGTGGAGCATGTGTCTTCAGCTGTCAAGCCAGGTACTGCTCCCTTCCCCTCAAGCAAAATGTGTCCATGGTCAGTGTGGTGTTGGTGGGAGGAAGAACAAATGGACATTCTTGCACTTCTTCCAACTTGAGCCCTCATACAAGAGAGTCTCTGCCCAATAGGGTTAACTGTATAATATCATTCAGCTGTATGGATGTAATTTCCTTGGGATGCCCAAGTTCTGATGGATGACTTATGATATCCTGTATGGGGCCCAGTATTCACAAGGGGTACTTGAGGTGAGACCAGAGAAAGGGGAACCAGTCTTGATGAGACCAGAAAGGGCAAAGAAGATTACGGGGCTCTTCAAACTGGTGACTGTCTGTAGAACTGTCAAGATCAGCAGGAAGAAAGGCAAATTAGTCTACTGGAAACATGGGGGCCAATGGTGGACTAGAGCATCCCTTGATGCCTCCCATTTTGAGGGGGAATAGAGCAAATACTCTCTTAGGGATGAGACAAAAGAAGGCAACACGTTTGGACCCAATGGCTGAGAATCTTGCTTGCTACTGACTCTGAGTCCATTGTAAAATTCTGATGCACCATTGGGATCAATTTTATTGCTACAATCATTGAATTTAGAAAGAATAGTTTGGGCCCTTGGGCCCCAAAGTCATCTACTGGTTCTCTGGAGTCCAGTGTTCTACCACTGTACTGTAGAGGCACACAGTAACGCTCTGAAAACTAGATTTGCTGGGGAAGAAGGTATAGAGGTCCCACCTCACAAATTCTCAAGGTGCAGAGAAGTTTGCTGAGAGTAGATGACCTCAGCTTGAAAGTATTGAGGAGAAGACATGGTATCTGGATGAATCATCGTTCAGGCCTAAAGTCAGAAGGATGGATAGAGGAATTTTGAACTTCATGTTTTGCTTCCTGATATTTGGAAAGGTCCAAATGTCCCTAGAAAGGTAAGGTAAGGGAAAGCAGTAATAGGAAGTTAGGAGAAATCTCATCTCCTCCATGAGAGGTGCTATGGAGGAAATGGGACATCTACCCTAGGAAATGTATATCTAAGCCCAAGTAAAAGAAAATCCTGTGTACAGTCTTATTCTGACTCCCATGTCAAATAATGCAAGACCAGAGGAACTGTCCAGAAAAACTATAGTAAAGAGAAATGGAGACAAGGTAAAAAAAGGCAAGCACACTTTCTACAAAAGTAAAAAGAGTCATCAGAAAGATAGGAACAGGGAGCAAAGGCAACAAAACTAAGTCCATGTCGGAAAACAGTATCCAAGGGCAAGTGACAGGAACTTAACACTGACACCATTGGAACTGAGACAAACAACAGAGGTGAAGAAATTTGCGACTGCTCAATACCCATGGACTAAAAATTTTGGATCCAGGAATAGTCCAGGTTCCTAGTCTAGGACATCCTATCAGCTGTCAGATCCTTAGCTTAGGACCCATTTAGGAAGCTACTGAGTACTCACTGGATGATGTAGGTCAGATCTGAGAGGCTCAGATCAGAAAAAAACAAATTTAAATTGAAAACCCAGTGGTCTAAGTTCATTCTTACAGGAAATCTAGTGGTTCAGATCCAACTGTCTTCGATCTGATGAAAATTAAAGGAGATGTTGTCAGCTTAAGACATTCTGTATCCAAAAACTATGGCAGATTGAATCTGAGAACCTTTGATCTGATGAGAATATCATCACGGTGAAAAACCTTGTAAAAGCAAACCTGTCAGATCTGAGGGGTCTTTGGATCTGGAGGAGGTTCTAAGGTCTTTGGATTCAAAGGCTAGGGTCTGAAGTCCTATGAGATAATTCCAATTTACATTGTTGCCACTTCTCTTTCTTTCCTCTCTTCTTTTTTTTTAAGGGGGAATGAGCCCATTAAAGAAATTTTTCAAAAGGGAAACTGGAAGGGCACCATAAAAACAGCCTTTGCTCTGGAAAAACAAAACCTGAAAGTGAAATGTAAAATCATATTAAATATAACAGTGTGCCTGAGAGCAGTTAGATCATGTCATGGAGAGGAAGTAAATTCTGCCCAGTCTTTAATAGGGTTAGCAAAGTGTAAGAAACCTGACAAAGCCATTAATAAAAATGGGACAAAGGAATAATGTTAAAATATTGGTATTAGACACTTAGAGGTTAATCGAAAAACAAGCATGGCATTAGTATGAACGTTCGAAGGATACAAAGTCTGAACTACAAATTCGTCACCACTTTCTAATCATAATCTTTAATGATAGCCAATCTTGCCAGAAAACCACAATGTTACAAAAAAGGAACCCAAGGAAAAACATAAGGCCAAAATGTCCGGACACCATGAGAAAATGCAGCAATTCAAATTTAATCTAATCACTTGAGAAAAAGTGCCCACCACCTTCTGCTCTTGCAGCACAAAAGCAAGAATGCTACCTGTTAAGCCACTGACACTGTCGAAAAAACTGAACAGCTGAGAGGCATGTAGAGCACTGAGAGATACAACATAGAAATAAACTCAAAGCACTGTCAGAACAGCTTCTAACCAGAGGGGTATACTACAGTTTTATGAGGCAAAGAAGGGCACTAAAAACAGAAGCAACAGCAGAGACAAGAATAAGATGCCAAGTCCATATGGGAAGGGAGAAACTCTCCCCATAAGAAGTAGAGCTGTTTCCATACCAAGGGAAAAGCTGCACCAACCAACAAAAGAAGGGCTCCATGGACTGAAAGAAAAAAGTAAACCATAAGCCCAACAGACCCAATAGGGAAAGGTTCTGATTCACACACCTTAGGCAAGAGAAGTAACTCCTTTGACCAACTCAGACAGGTTTATATCAAAAGAATAACACCAACAACAGTAGTAGTTGAATAAATAGAGGGAGGAAAAAGGGGAAAAAGTAGATTTGAACAGAGCAAATATGAAAGACTGACAAATAAATTCCTTTACAGCTAGAGATTTCTGAATCCTACTTATTGTCAGTACGGCAGCAAATGAGATCTGAGGAGTTAGAGATAGTGTAGTGCATTATGGGAAGAGGGAGGAGTTCAAGATTAGGATCTAAAGTCTGGAAAATGCAGCTGAGTTGGATCAGAGGATCGGAACCGTAACCCGTCAGTGAGGAAGAATGAAAAGGACATTGTCATATTGAACAGATGGAAACATTTCTGGAAGACACATTCTGCCAAGATTAGAGGAAGATATGAAGCTCGACAACTAATAATCAAGCTAAGAGGAGATGAGACAGAAATGGTCATGTATAACTGATCTACAAGGAAGTCCCCAGAAACAGATGGTATTCTTGTGCAAGTTTGGAAGCTGAGGAAGGAAGAAAATGATAAAGATGCGGAAAGTTTTCATAGTATTTTGAAAGAAGGGAAGGCACCGGCATCTTTGAAGGAAGATGTGGCAGCTGTATTGACCAAAGTGAGTAGCGCTCACAGCCCATTTCAGTTTTAAACCATGATTATAAAGTGTTTGTCTTTATTAGCTAACAGAATGGCAAAAGTGTTGTCAAAACTGATTGATATGGATCAGTGCAATTTTGTGGAGGGGAAGCAAACATTTAATATCAAATGAACAACGATGATTCGGATGGAATCAGAATGTAAGAAAATGCTGTTGGGTGATGCAGAGAAAGCATTTGATAAAGTAAACTGGGATTTTTTGTGTAGGGCAATGGAAGCATTGGCATCCCCCAGTACTATAATAGGGTTAATTAGGAGGATACATGAAGGACTGGAGGCAAAAAAATTAAGGTGGGAGGTTTCCTCTCTGATAAGCTGCATTTGAACAGAAGAACCAGGAAGGGTTGTGTCTTCTTTCCCCTTTGTTATTTGCTTTATATTTAGGGCCATTGACAACGAAAATAAGGGACCCAGAAATCCAATTATATAATTGATATGGTTATCAAGACAAGCTGGCTTTATTTGAAGATGATCTACTTGATAAATCCATGAATGGAAATGTTTGATGTGGAACACTTTGAGACAATTTCAAGTGTTTTCAGGTTATACAATTAATGAAGATAAAAAAGGCTACAGCAGTAAATTATGTACACACATACAGAATGGCTCAGCAATACCCAGATTTATTAGGACACAATAAGATGAAGTATTTAGGTGTATGGATTAAAAGGATTATGTTATGGATGCTAAGGATGTGTCTAAACAAAAAAAAAAGAAACTACAAAAACTCAGAAACTGGAGGCTTCTGTTTATGGATAGTAAAATACAAGCAGTGAAAATGTTTTTAGTTCCTTTAGTTTTATATAGCAATCAGGCATATTTTTATAAATCAGAGGAGAAGTTGTGGACAGTAATAGAGTTAAAGGAGTCTATTTGGGCAGGAATGAGGGCAAGAGTTACATGGGATACAACAAGCTGGTTTAGGATTAACTAACTTGCATGGATGTTTTAGGACTACACAGTTAAGGCTCATATAGATAGCGCAAACAGAAGGTTATAAATTAAAGTAGAAAGGGGTGATGAAGCAGGGGAGTTCAAGAAATAAAAGTAGAGTGGGATTTTTGATACAGATCCTTGAATAGAATAACAATAACCATACTAAATATTAGTTATAAAGATGCAGAAATTATTCTAAGAAGTTAAAACAGGAATGGAGAAAGGATATTTTGCCAACAGGAATGGTAATACAATGGGATGCATTTGTTATCATTGTTTTTCACTGTTTGTAGGTAGGAAGGGACTGCTTCTTAACAAGATTTACTTTGATTCATATTTTGTTTTACCTTTAATTTCACTGTTGGTTGTCAGAAATTATAAATTTACACAGACTGCAAAGAGGAAAATCCTAAGCATAGCTGAACAATCCCATCTTGGTTTGTAATTTATCTTTATTGTATGGTCACAGCAACTTACTGTGCTTTATTTAGTTGTATACTACTGGTGTGCTTTCTTTTGTCATAGAAGTTAATTTAAGTTCTCTCTGAATTCTCTGGTTACTGATTTTGATCTTTTCTTTTGCAATATTGTATTCAGTTGAAACTGAATATGGATTCCTTAAATGAGTATGCACAAATATCTTGTACAGTGTAACAAATGCTATTCATATTTAAAGGTAACAGCTGATAACACTGGTGATCTGTGTTCCTCATGTCAAAAGCTGGATGATTTTTACCATTGTTACTGATGAACTAAATAATGTTAGGCATAGAACAGATAGAACACACTTAGGTTATGATGCATCTATTTTCTTCAAAGATCATTCAAATCCTATGAAACAAGATGATACCACTGACAACTCTGGAATTCTGGATGCAAGTATTCAGCAATCTGAGGATCCAGTTTGTTTAGAAGGAAACAAAAACAGAAAGAAAGGAAGAAGTTCTCAACAAATAACAAGGATGAAAAAGAAACTGACTAATGACTGTAAAGGAAAGAGAATACCTAGTAAAAAGGACACTGCTTTGTTATGTGACACACTGGTGACAGGGAATGATGATATCTGTCTATCAGAAAACCCTCAGTCTACAGAAAAGGGCATCATCTTTCCAATGGAGAAGGTAGAAAAAAGAGGCAAGAGGCAGGAGAAAAGGAAGAAATCAAAACAGAACGTGGAAGGACTGAAGAACATTACTGTAAGAAAAAAGAGAATGACAGATATCGACGACATGGCTCAAGCTGTGGATTTACAATACCAGCTGGATGAGAATTTAATACACAGTGAAAACAGTAGGATTTATAAGACTAATAGTGATGAAGATATATCCTTCATAACAATTGAAAGAGCAGATGTTACTGTATTAGAAGCTGAAGATTCTTCAGAGCTGGCCAGCAAAGATATTCTTGTAACTGGAGATTCAGTTATTAGAGGAACTGATACATATATTTGCAGAGATGATAATGAACATCGAATGGTGTTATGCTTGCCAGGTGCAAAAATAGAAGATGTAAAACAAGCCTTGGAATGCCTTAATGTAAGGAAGTATGGATCTTTTTTATTCATGTTGGTACAAATTATGTCACCCTCAAGGATTCTCTGACTGTTAGTAGGGAACTGACAGCCCTCTTAGATAGTGTAGCTTGTACTGGTGTTAGGACGTATTTTTCACAAATTATCTATAGAAAGGATAGTCAGGTCATTGCGAATGAAAAGATTTTTTGGGTAAATACTTACATGGAAAAAATGTCCTGTTTTAAAAAAATGGAATGTGTAGAGCATCCAAGCCTTGTTTTGGGCACACGTGTTCAGACAGGATGGTGTACATTTGTCTAGATTAGGGAAGAGAATTTTTGCAGCAGATATTTTGCAATATTTGACAAACACTAGGCAGAATTTTTGCCATGTCAAAAATTTAATAGCCTGCAGATAGCAACATTTGATGCCTCTCTGATGGTTGTTAATGCTAGGAGCATAATAATAAAGTTTTTTTATTGGAAAATCTGGTACATTCCTACAAGATTGATGTTGTTATTGTTTGTGAAACATGGTTAAAGAACAATGACTGGAAACCAGTTCTGTCAGGGTATAAATGTTTTTACTGTAACAGACATTCTAATAAAAAAATCAGGTGGAGGTGTTATGCTAGAGATTAAAGATAGCTGTGAGACCTGTGATTATTACATATTCAGTGATAACACCAATACTATAGAATGCGTAACTCTTACAATAAAGACAGCAATGGAACACATAATTGTTGGAGTGTACAGACCACCAAAGTCAAGTGCAGATGACCTAGAGGAATTCATACATTTCTTGCATGAAACACAAGAGGGAATAATAATATTAGCTGGGAACTTAAATTTACCAGAAACAGAGTGAAATAATATTGATTCTATGTTAGTAAGGGAATTATTAACATTGTATATTCGGGAACAACAATTGCTTCAAATTGTAAAAAGACTACCAGGGGATGGAACATACTAGACATTGTTAGTGTTCCCAAAGAAATTACTGTAACTTCAAGTCAAGTTTTACCACCATTCATGTGCAGTGATCATGGGAGATAAAAAGGTTAATTTGTTGCTAGATAATTCTGCCAAACTGAAATCTAAACCAATGCACAAAAGGTTAATTACAGATTTTATGGAAGCAAAACAGCCACTATGTAAAACTAACTGGAGTGAGGTGTTCAGTGGAAAAACTGCAGATGGAATGTGAAAAGTTTTGAAAGAGAAATTGTTTGAGTGCAAAAAATTTAAAAAAATGTTTAACATCAGGATCTAGGCATACAACATCAGGCGGATATATTTCCATAAGAACAAGATATCTGATTAAGGTGAGAGACAAAAATATAAGAAATGGAAGAGAGATCGAACTACAACTTTGAATACTGAAATAAACAAGCTGGACAAACAGATTAAGCATAGTGTAAGACAAGATCAAGAAAGATTTAAAGAAAATGTATATAAAGCCATATTAGGAAACATTTTTATAGATACATAAGATGTGGAAGGAGTAAAGACACACAGATTGATAAACTGTGTGCAGATTCTAAAATTTATTCTCAGACACAACAGATTATAGATATATTAACAAAATCTTATGCAAAACAGTTTGGCTCCACAAAAGGGATGGTAAGTTGTCCTAGTGATATCCAGGTAACCCCAGATACTGCAATCAAATTAGATTATATTGAAAAAGAACTGCACAAACTGGATCCAAACAAAGCACAGGGAGGAGAAAAAATTAGTAACAATGACCTGGGAACACTCCAGCAAGACTTACAGTACCATTATATTATCCATCTATCTATCTATCTATCTATCTATCTATCTATCTATCTATCTATCTATCTATCTATATCTATTATTCACTAGGTCATATAAATATGGGGAGATTCCTCAAGATTGGAGACATGTACTTATTAAACCTGTTTTTAAGGGAAAGGGGAGTAGGACAACCCCACAGTCATACAGACCCTTAAGTCTACTTCATGTTGTGGAAAAATAATGGAGAAGGTAATATTGGATAATTTATTGTCAGAACTGGATAGGTTGTGACTTGAAACCATATATCAGCATGCATACATTGAAAACAGATCTATTACCACCTGTAATATGATGTTCTATAACAATATAATAACAGCTATGAATGAAACATTGTGCTGTGATGTAATTTATATAGATTTAATGTCAGCATTTGACAGGGTCATGCACATAACACCGAGCAATAAATTAGTACAACTGGGTACTGATGTACTCTTGATAATATGGATAGCTGCATGGCTTACAAATAGGACATGGCAAGTATCATACAGCAACTGGACAGGTGCAATCCTTGGTTACAGTCAGAGTGTCCCACAGGGCTCTGTCCAAGGCCCTTACTTGTTTAGATTGTATCTTTCAGACCTAACTTTTTCATCTGAGGTGTTCTACAGTCTATATACAGACGACCTGAAATTGGGTAAACTGTTTACAAGTGTTACAGATAAGGCATGTCTGCAAAATAACTTAACTAAATTGACCATTTGGGCACAAGAGAATAATATGCTGACAAATACATAAAAAACTAAGCATATGAGATTTGGTAGGCGTAAATTGAAAGGTGAATATTTAATACAGCACACAGTGATTGAAACTGTAGACTCATTTAAGGACCTGGGTATATGGGTAGATTCAGGTATGTTTTTTTTCTAATCATATCAACCAATTAGTTAATGATAGTTGTAGAACTATAGGTTGTATAAAAAGATTTATAAAGTCTAGGAAATCACAAATAATGAAGTCATTGTTTGTTAGTTACATTAGACCCAAACATGAGTATGGAATAACAATATATAAACCCTATGAGAAAACAAGCATGAGTAAACTGGAAAGAATACAACGGAAATATGCCAAGGGTATCCATGGATGTGAAATTTAAGTTATTATGAAAGACTAAAATATCTGAACTAGTACAGTATCTCTTATAGATATCTAAGATATTTTTTTCAGGTATATTGGACATTTAATGACAACTACCTCTGGGAATGTTTGGAGTTATCAAAAAGTACTAGAGAATCATCAGACAACCCATGTAGGAGATTCTATAGGAATGAGAAGTGTACTAATTGGTTCTCTGACAGAGTAACTGATGCATGGAACAGACTACCAAATTAATTAAAGTAAGTGCTAGTTTGATATTTTTAAGAACAGCATGGATACTTATTATGGGAACAAGTGTTTTGGTATATAGGCAAGCTAGAAGGGCATTAATGCCCTTGGTTGAAATATTTGTATGTATGTATGTATGTATATATGATGCCAAGCAGAAGTTTGTACTACAGGTTGGAGATTGCCTTCCCTACCAGGGATCGATATCAGGGAAACTGATGGGGGAGTCCTAAGTGAAATACCATCTCTGATAGAGTTTTTAGTCAAATCTAGAACAGACGCTGCTTTTAAAAAATGGATAATTAGTACAGTACATAAAATATTGCCTGATAACTGTAACAATTGAACAGAAAAGGTTAGAAAAGATTGGGGAGAGAGAGACTGGACAATCAGTTTATAAATTGTGCAACGAAGTCCAAAATGTTTAGGATTTTTGCTTGAAAGTGTTTCACAGGTATTTTTATACCTTGGCAGACTTCAAAGAATTGTCCTCGGGTAGATTGCAAATGCTAGAGTTATGATAGGAAAGAGAGAAGTAAAAGGGAATGTTTTTGGGAGTGTAATGATTTTGCAGATTTTAAAACCTCCCTACAGAGTATCTTTCAGAAATATTAGTGTGGAGAGGGGAAATGGCTGTAACTTAAGGAAATTACTATTATTAAAAAAACTTTATTGAATTATCACTTGCGAATGACATAGGCAAACATATTTATATAAAATTCATCAAACCATATTATCAAGTTGACATTTGTAGACATTATATATGACATATATTGGTATATGGCCTGCAGTCTAAGTAACATTACATGTATGTCAGATCTTTTTCCTCTAAATCAAAGTATTTCACTCCTCTGAAAAGGAGGATTCCCATTTCCTCTCCTGGAGACTATGGCAGACATTCAAAACTTGTCCAGTCTATGCTGCAGGTTTTGAATAAAGACCATGAATTTTAACACTTTAAGGCTGCGGTGGTGCAGCGGTTAGCGTTGTTGCCTCACAGCAAGAGGTTCTCCCGTTTGATTCTCGGCTGGAGCTCCTTCTGTGGAGTCTGCATGCCCTCCCCACGGTCGAGTGATGCTAAAGACATGCAGGTAGGTGCTAGCATGAATGGGCATGCCTTCTTTGAAGGTTGGGCGTCGGGCTGGCAACTCGGCACCATAAAAATCCACTGCCAATCACGAGCGGACCAGAGTTCCGTTGTGGCGACCCCTAACCGGGAAAAGCTGAAAGACTGACATTGATTTAACACTTGTGACATGGACACACTAACATTTATATAAAAGTAATAAAACCATATTTACAAGTTTACATTTACAAATATTATACATCACATATATTGCTATATATAGCCAATAATCTAGACAACACTACATAAATTATTTCAATCCCTACCTTCTCTTAAACCTGATTCCTCCTCCAAAAGTTTTTCAGCATGCATTGTTCCTAAAATTTCCATTTTTTTCTATGTAGTTTACTCCTGCCCTTTTCTAAAGACTTCACTTCCTGTTTTTATCTCTGTTACAATATTCACTACTTCAAGTACAGTTAGTTTAGATCTTGATTTCAATTTTCTAGTAGTTGCTTTTTTATCAGCCACAATAATTAAACTTCACAACTGACTTTGTCTTGGCAATTCAGATCCTGTATTCCAGCTCAAAAAAAAAAATAATTTCCTTAGTTACACTCATTTGTTCACCCAGTATGTATTTATTTATTCTCACCCAATATTTCTGACAGAATCCTATGTAAAGTATTTTTGAAATCTGCCAACTCACTACACTCCCAAACATATGTTTCTAGTTTCCTCTTTCATCTCTATCATACCTCCAACCTTTGCCATCTGTCTGAGGAAAAATTCATTGGCGTCTGCTTGGGGGGGGTATAAAAATACCTATGCAGACACTTTCAAGCAAACATCCTAAATCTTCTACATTTTGTTGCATATTTAACAACCATACATATGTCCTCCCAGTGTTTTCTTGTGAATTGATCATCCAGTCTCTCTTCTCAGTGTTTTCTAATCTCTGATTGATTCCTGTAGTTATCATGCAATATTTTATGTTGTGTCTTTCGGCTTTTCCCGGTTAGGGGTCGCAACAGTGGACCTCCGGTCCGCTAATGATTGGCAGTAGATTTTTATGTGCCGAGTTGCCAGCCCTGACACACAACCTTCAACAAAGGTACGCCCATTCATGCATATCTCCACACAGGAGACGCTCTAGCTGAGAATCGAACAGGGCAACGTCTTACTGTGAGGCGACAATGCTACCGCAGCACCACCACCGCAGTTCTATGCCTTACTAATTACCATTTTTAAATAGCAGCTTCTGCTCTAGATTCAAATAAAACCTCTACCAGAGCAGGTCTTTCACTTAGGATTCCCCCATCCCTTTCTCTTTACCCATACTCTGATAGCAATCACTGATAGGGAAGGCAGTTTCTAGCCTGCAGTCCAAAAGTCCTCTCAGCCTCTTCCCACTTTATTACCTTTCTCTCTTTAGTTATTTCCTCCCAATACATTGGTTTCTTTGACAGTTTTCTCCAGGAATTTCCGCTCCCTCTTGCCTTTTCTCTTTAGTGCAATCATCCCCTTCGGCATAATCTCCTTCCTCCATTCTCATGTCGGCTTAGTTCTAAGAATCTTTCTGCTACTTCATAAATATAACATTCTTTATGGTTGTTATTCTCCTTAAGTATCTGAATCCAAAATTCCACTCTCTCTTTATTTCTTGAATTCCCACCTGCTTCATCATCATCCTTTTCCACTTTGAATTATAACTTTCTGCTTGTGTCATATACATTTGCCTTAATTGGGTAGCTCTAAAATATCTCTTCAAATCTGGTAATCCCAAGCCACCTTGTATTGGAAGGATCAACTTATCCCACTTAACCCTTGCCCTCTTGTTCTCCCAGATAAAATTCTTCAACTGCTTATTAATTATGGTTCACAACTTCTCCTCTAATTGATAGAAACATGCCTGACCTATATATAAAACTTAGGGGACTAGAAGCATTTTCACTGCTTGTATCTTGCTATCCATATCCATAAACAACAGCTTCCAGTTTCTCATTTTTTTAGTCTCATCTCACATATCCCTAACTGCCTTAATATAATCCTTTTCTACCCAAACTCCTAAATATGAGTATTGCTGAAACAGTTTGTGTGTGGGGACATATTCTGTAACTATACCCTTAGTTTTTTTCTTCATTACTTTTATATCCCCAAAAGACCTGAAACTGTTTCAAAATGTTGCACCAGACTGAGATGTCCTTTTTCTTCAGGTACAAAGCAATATCATCTGAAAATAAAGTCAACTTTTCTTGATTATGATTCCAGTTACATCCTTGAATTTCTGAGTACCTTATTTTTTTTTTTTGCCAATGGCCCTGAATATGATGCAAATGAAAGGGAAAGGGGACACCACTGCATTTTTCCTCTGTTCAGACACAAATTATCAGAGAGGAGCCCTCCCACTTTAATTTTTGCATCCGATCCCTCATATATCGTCCTAATTAACCTTATTATTGTATCAGGGAATACAAATGTTTCCATTGCCCTACTCATGAAATCCCAGCTTACTCTCTTAAATGCTTTCCCTGCATCAAGACCCAACAGCAGCAGCAGTATTTTCTTACATTCTGCTTCCCTCTGGAACATAATTGTTCAATTAATTTTGTCAGATATTTGCATCTCCTTCACAAAACCACACTGATCCATATCTATCCATTTTGGCAACACCTTTGTCATTCTTTTAGCTATTATAGACATGCACACTTTATAATCATGATTTAAAATTGAAATGGACCTATATGAAGCTGGGTCTGATAGGTCTTTACCATCTTTAGGAATGATATCCACAGCGGCTTTCTTCCAGGATGTTGGTGCTTCCTGTACTTTGAAACTATTGTTAAACAAAACCTTCCAGATCTATATCACTTTTCTCTCTCCACCTTTCACACTTCCAAAGGAGAACCATCTACTCCTTAAGACTTTATTGCATATTGATTATACATAAGTGTTTTTATCTCATCTCCTATTTTAACTGCTAATTGTTCAGCCTCATCTACCTCTAACCTTGGCATACCTAAGTCTTCCACAAATATTTCTATTTGGGCATTTTCTTGATTTTGACTTTCTTCTGCTTTATACAAACTTTCATAACGTTTCTGAAATTTCTTTAATACCTCTACAGGATCTCTGGTTATTTTTCTTTTTTATAGACTCCCTAAATTTAGCAGCAACCCTTTCTGCTTTCTGTTCCCTAAGTTATGCTAAAAGTTTTTGTGCACTGGAGGTATTATCAGAAAACAGCTGCTTAACAGCAATATCCCTAAACTCATGCATATTATTATCTAGATACTCTCCTATTTTCTCTTTAGCACTCTCCAATTATGACGCTTCTTGTTCTGTGAGATACCTCTTATTCTGCAATACTTTAACCTTTGTCAGTCCCTTTAAATAATCCTTGTTAATTCTTAACAACATTTTTTCTCCTATTTCTACCCTATTTTAAACTCCACTTTCATTTTATCCTACTCATTAGCTATAACTTCTGAATAAATCTCTGTCTACCCTAAAAGATCTTAAATATTTCTAATACCCATTTCTTAAATTCCTCTCTTTTTAACAGGTAGGTGGTATCTCATTACCCTGCATTTTTGTCTTAGTTGTTATTAGCACATGATCTGAAATAGTTATTGGATGTCTGTCAAAGCTTTTGATTAAATGTTCATGTTCCTGTGAAATATAATTTCTGTATAGTCTAGCCCAGATATTGTACCTTGACGAATATATAAATTCTTCGAGAGATCCTACTACTGAAGTCATGTCTTCCATACCAAATATTTTCATAAATTTCCTCAGAAGTCTACCGTCTTATGTTTTATTTTCTCTTCTAGGTCCCCCAGATACAGCATCACTGTTGTAAATCAAGTTATAGTCCCTACCTATAAGTAATATTCCCTGCTGAAAGTTGATTATTTCACCCCAATCTTAAGCTCCATAATAGTAATTTTAGGTGGAATATAAATACATGCCAGTGTAATCTTCCTGCCTTGCCTGTAGCCCCTTACTACCACAAATCTACCATTATACAACGACCCCCCCATTAATATTCAAAAACATGCATGCTGATTGGTCAGTGTGTACATTGTAAATCCGAGTTATAGTAATGGAAAAAGGTCCAGTCGCCCGGACTTTTTCCATTACTATAACTCTTACAACAACACTGTCTCGCTATGTTGTTTTTTTAAAGCTGTCTCGCTATGTTAAACCCATTTAGCATAGCAAAACAGTTTGTAAAAAGCAACGGAGATCTTGCTTTCTCCGTTGCTTTTTTCAAAACTGTCTCGCTATGTTAAATGGGTTTAACATAGCGAGACAGCTTTAAAATAAGCAACGGAGATTCTCCGCTGCTTTTTTTAAAGCTGTCTCGCTATGTTAAACCCATTTAACATAGCAAAACAGTTTGTAAAAAGCAACAGAGATCTTGCTTTCTCCTTTGCTTTTGCCCATAGCTCTGATGTACTGCGTAGGCATGTGCAGTACATCAGAACTGCCGCAGAATACCAGACGGCTGCGGAAGGGCAGCAAGGAGGCATTATACAATGCCATTATTTAAGAAAACTAATTTTTTTTTTCTTAAGTAATGTCATTGTATAATAGCAATAACCCACTTCTGGGTGTGGGTAATGCTGGATTTACCCACGGTTGGCTTTGTTTGGCCACTCTGGCTTCACCCTCATGACCAAACCACACCAACCATGGGTAAATCCAGCATTACCCACACCCAGGCGTGGGTTATTGCTATATTGCTATATTTTACCTCTTCTATCACTATTTGAACTCCTCTAGTATGAATACTCCCCTTTTCCTTTGTCCCTCATACTCTACTGACTATCCCTCCTGACGTCCTTTCTTTACCAAATTACCATGCCCATTTCTTTCTAAGTATATCTCCTGCAGCATTGTTATTTGCTCTGTGCATTTCTTAATATAATTCAATACCTGTGAGGATGTTCACATGCCAAAATAAGTTTGGTGTAACTATTATGATTCTTCACCTATTAATATACAACAGCATTTTTTAAATGTCTGTTTCCAGCTTTTGTGTTACATGCACTCACTAAAATTTGGCAGGTTGATCTTTTATACAGTTGTCTCTTGTCATTTCCATTTGAACCTATATCTCATTTTACAAGACTTTTTTATTTTAATGACAACCTGTGATGCCCGTGCTCTGACCCAGCAATTAAGGAGCCTCAATCCTCACCACTAACACCAGAGAGAGCATCTCATATATGAGGAGAGGATAACAAATGCACACAGTAAAGTGCAATTTCCCTTAGGAGTGCACAGAGATCACAGTCAGCCCAAGGCTGGTTGTTCCCTTGCTCTCCAGGTCCCCCAATAAGACTCCTCACTGGCACAGCTATATGGTCCAGATCTCAGCCTAGTGAGCAAGCTAAAACCTCTAGCACCCTCTCTATCCAAGCAGTGCTTCATGTCTCTGCCCAAGTAGCTGAGACACACACACACATGCACTTTGAGATAAGAGTTTATACAACCACACAGACACTAACGGGAAAGGCTGGAACAGTTTCTCCAGCTGTGCCCCTTTCTCCTAGACTATACAGTAGTTCCACTTGCCACCACCCACTAATACTTATCAGCTAATCAAAGGCCCTTAAAAGGGTGTCCAATTATTACTGTGCAATGTTATTATCCAATTGGTAGTATAGCCCAGGGCTAAAACTGTTAGAGTGGCTTTGTACAATTTTACCAAAGGCATGCAAGTACTCTTAAGAGCTTAAATTATATCTACACAAAACAGCCACAGTAAAAAGGTTTTAAAATATTTAATAATAAATAATTAAACCACAAGACCATAATTTCTACTACACAGTGTTGGTCAAGAGTTCAGAGATCACACAGAAATACTTAAAATAAATCAGTAGTACAGTTCTGACCTCACAGAAAAACAATTGGTCTAATCTTTCTAGTTCCTAGCTATTTCTAAAAGATAACACAAGTGTAAGATAACTTACATATGAGCAAGACAGTGCTGTAAGTTGGATGTTCAAGACAAAAATGCTCAATGCCTTCTGATTCTCTCTCTCTAAATTGCTATTGCAGTCCTGATTCCCATTACATCATTTTTTTACACTTTCCTGGTGTTCCCATGCTAACAGAAACTGTATTTACATTCTTTTACACCTAGGCAGAAACCAGAGCAATAAAGGACATTCCACATGTAAATTCTGGTCATTAACTTTAGCCTTAAAACAATAGGCAGGAAGCCTTCATCTAGCCCAGCCAGAGCCAAATTGTAAACATCAAAGACAGTCATGAAATAATTTTAATTTCAAAGGACAGACAAGAAATGCTTGACTTAGCTTTCTTTACAGCAGAGGGCAATGTTGCTACATTGTTTTGCATTCAACATTTCACAGCATATTCTTTTATTTAAGAAAACAAGCCTGTAGTTAAACATTCATATTTACAAATGATAGAATTATCTGCACAATTCTGTCTGATTAGGCTGGCAGCCTTCACATTTCTACCAGTCTTCACACAACCCTCAAAAAGGCAAAAAAAAAAAAACACCTCAGAACACAAAACAAATGGACAAAACTATGTACATCTTCAAATAATGAAGTTTACCCCACCTGGTAGGACAATCATCCCAAACTGACATCTATACACACAGGCAAAACCTAATCTAAAGTTAAGGTTACCCATGCATGCTATAGCCTGTGCTTTTACTTACACTAATTGCTGTCTGTTAGTCTTATCTTAATTACCCTCCCAAATATGAAAAACAGCTTGAATGTTTTCAGAAACCATTAACTTTTGACCATAAAAAAAGCACAATGGCTATCTTTAAATAAAACTAAATCATACACTGTTCCTGTAAATGCATTAAAATATTTAGTTACCAGAAAAGCTGCTCTTATTTATTTCGAATAATTTCAAATTTTATTTTTCACTGAACTGCTTGGACTTGTACCTTTTCATTTTACGTATCTCTCAGCAAACAATGACCAAACCTCTTGACTGCCTTCACCTTTAGTCAACATGTTTCCATGGAAACATAACAGCAAAATGTAGAGCTGCCCTCAGCTCCAAAATTCTCAACTGGCACTGAACATTTATTTGCTTAAAGAAAACTATTATATTGTGTACTATATATATTATTTACTTTAAAAGACTTGCATTCACAAAATATTGATTTGATTAAGCCAAGGAATTAATCCAGGCAGTTACCTAAACAAAAGTAAAAAAAATATTTCAAGTCTACATATTATAATCAATGCACTTTTACATCCCAACATTGAAACCTATTGACTTAAACATTCTTTTGTCCAGCCTTTCTCCTTTTACACTGTAATGCCTACATTTCTTACATTTGTTAAAACTAAAAAAGAAAAAAGTACCTGTTTACTTAAATATATTTATCACAAACAACAATCACTGAAAATATTTTATCACATGCAATTTATATCATAAAATGTTTTGTATAGATAACTGTTATGAACAAAAATGGTTTAGCTTACAGTTACCCTTTCCCTCTTTTTTCCTTATAGTATCCTTCCAAACATTAATGACATGAAGTGGGACATATGCCTTTCAGGCCCCCAACAAATTTAACAAAGTCAACAACAATCCAGTCTTTCTCTGCCACTTTTTCTTGTAAAGCCATATTTCACAAATGTGATTAATGCTTTATAATCTCACATTTATTCACTAATTTCAGTATTGCTGGTCTTCTTCCTGTTTATCTCCATCTCCCAACCCCAGATTCCAGTTCAAGTCCAAAGTACTCCCAATTCTTCTAGTTAACTCCTGTGTTTTTTTTCTGTCTCTTAAGCATTTTCCTTTGGAACACTAGAAAAGTTTCACTGGCAAAGTCTCTCTATGAGCTTTACCATCATAAGAATGAGAAGCAGAGTCACTTTCTGTTTGATGGTTCACCCCTTGTTGGACAAACTTCTGAATTTTCCCTTTAGCCTCTTCTGTAGTGAAAACAAAATATGACTTTGATCCTCCAGGAAAAATATTCTGAAGACAGCTAGATATACAGCAGCTTGAATCTCACTCTTGCATCTCAACATACGTTGATTGCTGGGATACATTTGCTTTTCTCCTTATTTACAGTGACTAACCATTTTCCAGAAACACTCTTTTGTCTCCAATTTTTTTATATTTTGCTCTTCTGTCACAGTTTTGTCAGGATCAACTTTTTCTTCTGGTATGATTGTATCTTTACTAATACAGATCTTGTCTGCTTTCCCATAGCCAGGTTTGGAAGATACGCTAAGTGTGCCCTTTCAGTCATTGCGAAATGCCAGTCAATTTACTTGTATATGGTTTATTAAAATTAATAGTCTTTGCCTTCCAGTTTCTCTGGTCAAGTTTTCTCCATGTGCTCTTTCCTCCAATTCTGCCATTTTTTGAAACAGCTCTTCTTGATCAGTCTCTTACATACACCCTTTTCTTCATTTCAGTCTCTGATTTTTGCAGAGCTATTAGTTCATATAAATAGTTGTTTAAAGCTTCTTCCATTTTTCTAGCCTTGTGTTATTTGAGTTGATATACTCCAATATTTCATTTATTTTAATCAGCTCTGAGTACATTCATCTATTGTACCAAAACTGGAGCTTGAACTGCTTTTTGCTGAAGAGCTGCAGGATTTTTTCAAGATAGTGTTTTATCTTCACCCTTTCTGGTTGATTTTCTTTCAAGCTAAATTTCTTTTCTGCTGGCTTCCAGGCAGTGTACTTACTAGCCAGTGACTGAATTTTACTCAATATGATAATATCAATGGCTGTTTTTTCTCAAATTTTTTTTAGTCATACTGGGAGAGTTGAAATTAAGCTGCTGATCAATGTGCAGCCATCTTGGAAGTTGAATTACTGAATACTGTTAAAGAAATAAAAGAACTGAAAATGTGATCTTTAGAAAACGAAAGGAGCAAATTAACTCGAAAGAAGTGGAATTTTGGGAACAGTGCTGACAGAATAATGTTCACAAAGAGGATTGAGGTTTGAGAGAAGGCAGGACTAACCATTTATATAATATTGGAGTGAATGGCAATTATAATGAAATAAATCATATGTAATGTATAAGGCATGAAAAAACATTAATATGGTTTGTTTACTTTTATGTTTATGTTTGACTGTGTCTTAACTGATACTTTAATATAAAGGTGTTTAAAAAGCACTGAAAAGTAGATTGAGAAAGGACTTGTTTGCCAAGTTTTTGTAATTTGTAATGTGGATGTTATCAAAGGCTTTTGACAAGTCTACAAACAGAGATATCAAGTTGTCAGTGCTTAATATTTTACTTGATAGTACTGGCTAATGGAAGTAAAGGTGTGGTTGGGTAAAGCCCATGCTGAATGGGGAGAGAAGCTGAAACTCCAAAAGCTGCTGAAGATGTTGTGCACAGATGCAATTTTCTAGAATTTTGGATAGTGGGATAGCATACTTTAGTGATTGATCTATTACTGGAAAATTCAATAAATTTCTACCTTTGTGAAATGGAGGGATGTATGCTTTTTTACAGTCCCCCCACATGCAAATCTTCCAAATGAGAGACTGTGTAGAAACTGCTGCTTGATGCTACATGAACAGGAATAGCCAATAACCACACTGGAAAAAGTCTAGTTGTAATTCTCTTCTTTTTCTTTTGTGGCTAACAAAGTCTTGCTTTGCAATAACAGACCCGCTGATTTAGAGCAGTTGCTGAGGTCCTTCCTACAAGTCCAGATGAAGTCAGGGATAATCCCTGAGGCTTTGGATTGTCTTATTGAGGTTTCAACTCCATCAAGCTGGTTTCCTGCCTTGGACCCTATGATTCCTAGATCATTGGAGTTAGTTGCCTTTCCATCCCTATGGTCAGAACTGATGGCTTGGACAATCTCAAATCCTACCCCAGTCCTGGTTTACTCAACTCCTGCAGCTTCAGAGCTGGGAAGACCTCAGAGCTGACACATTCAGACAGGGTTTTCTAGGTCAGATTTGAAGATTCCAGTTTCAGGGTCATCCTATCCCACTTGGTGCCCTTGCTCTTGATGGTTCCTCTCTGATCTTGGAATCTGGGTAGGTTGAAGCAGCTCCAGAGTCTGGTATAACTTATTCTAGGTGTGCAGGCTCTAGGGTACCTGCTTCAGTCTTTGCCTCTGAAGTTGTAGACAGGATGCTTTCCCGTCAGGGAAAAGGAGTGGTCAGCTGCAACTGATATCCCTCCCTCTTTAATGTCTATGCTTGTGGACATGTCAGTCTGCTCTGGGGCAGCCCACCCCAGGTGTGCTCCACTCTGCCATAATTTCAGGGGCCTCTGCCTCTTCCATTTCCCCAGGATTCTTCAGGGTAGGAAATATCAGGCAAGTGGCTGTGCAAGAGGAAACACCTGGATTCTCCTGAAGAATCCCTCACAGAGGATTCTGACCTCGATGAAGGAGAGAGGCTCCCCTGTGATGACACCTCTTTTGTTGATCTTTTGGAGCTGCTCTGCCAGTGCAAGGGTTGGACTGCTGAAGCCTCATCTCCAGAGGAGTCAGTGTTTTTGGATGCCTTTGGGGTGGGCCGATTCATGTCCTGGGTAGTTCCCTCTCTGGATACACTTATTGACCTGGTGTCCTGGAGGGCATTAATGGATCCTGATATAATAGAACAGATTCCAAAGAAACCAGGCAAGATTCTTGTCCCTCTCAAGGATCAGCAATCCTGTAGTAAGGGTCCCACCAGTGATGCTATTGTGATAATGCTGGCCACTAAGAAGGACATCTCAGAATGGAGTTTATTCTTTCTTCCCCTGTATAAGTAGTGTCAGGTGTTGGATTGTTTAGGGAAACCCTCCTACAACTCAGTCATGTTCATACTGAAAGTGTTAAACTATCTCACTCATTTAACAAAACTTCAGCATGAGATTGTATCAGAAGTGTCAAGGGTAGTTAAGACACAGACTCCAGAGTCTCAGAAGACTCTGGGGAGTCAGTTGTCCACCTTGCAGTCTATTAGCAATGTGTCCATGTGTCTGCTGGCTAATACTGCTAATGCCATATCATGAGCCAATAGAGATGGCATTGCCATGCTTGGATGAAGTTGTGTAATTTTGCAGACTGCTCCAAGGCATCCTTTATTAACACCCCCCTTTGATGGATCTTCACTTTTTGGGCCTAAGGTTGAGGACATTTTGACCAGAAGACAGCAGAACAGAAGGATACTGTCTACCATTGGAGTATGATTTTCTACCCATCAGTGGACCTTCTCTTGGAACCAGATGGCAGGGAAAACATCTCTTTTTTAAGAAAGCACAGCAGCCTTTTAAGGAAGCTCCTTTTGAATGTTCTCCCATCCCAGGGGAGTAACCACAATGGGTGCTACATATGTGGTGGGCCAGGGTTTCCATGGTGCTTTCTCCAGGAGGCCCTTTTAGCAACCCTGAGGGATTGCCCAACTATCTGACTCTGGAGGCAATTGGAAGTCCTTTGGCTCTACACCCAGAAGCTTGAGAAGCCATCAACTAAGATACGTTCTACTATTTCATTTTTCAAGGCTCCAGACATAACTCCCAGACATCTTCCAGATGTGACACCTCATCACAGAAGCGATGCAGCCATTACAATTCAGAAGCTGTTAGTAAATGAAGTCATGCAAGCAGTCCCACCAGATCAACTTGAATCTGAGGTGGTTTTTGCATTGCAGGCCTCTCAGGACTGACTCCCCAAGGGTGTGGTCTCAGTTCAGATGGAAAATATGTTTGTTGTCTGGTATCTGAACAAATAGGGGAACCATTCTTACCCTCTTTATCAGGAGGTCATGACAGTCTGACAGTGGGCAATTTCATCTCAATGGTTTCTGGTTGCAGTGCACGTCCCAGGGAAATCCAGCATTTTGGCAGACAGTCTGAGCAGGATTGTTTTTCCTCAGAAGTGGTCCCCAAATTCAAGGGTTGTAGCTCAGATTTTTCAGCACTGCAACACTGTGTTGTGACCTGTTCACTTTCCCATCTGACACCAAGTGCAGCAGCTATTATGCCTTACTCCCATCTCAGCGACAATCACCCAAGGATGGTCGTCTGTATGCTTGGCCCCTGGGTCTCCTGTATGTGTATCCCCATCCCTGCTGATAATAAAGTTCCTCCAGAAGGCAGCCTGCTGCAGTGACTGTAATCCTCATTGCTCCCTTTGGCCCCATCAAGTATGGTTCTCCTTTCTTTGGCCTCTTCTGAGGTACCCTCCTTTGGTCCTGGATACATTCCAGATCTGATTTCTCACCCAACTGTTTTAAATCTGTCCAATCTTCAGATGCTGACATTAACCTCATGGTTTCTCCAATTTCCCTGATGGCCACAAATTCCTAACTCTCACACAGAGTGGTACATATTTTGTCTTCTCAGAAAATGTCTATGCATAGAGTATATGCCCATAAGTGGAAACATTTTGCTTGTTGGCCTAACTCCAAAGGTTTGGATCTCTTCTCAGCTCCTTTGGAGGTGATCTTGGACTTTCTTACTGACTTGTTTCACTCAAGATCCAGTTATTCTACTATTAAGATACAACTGACAGCTATTTCCTATGTTCAGATTGGCAGAAATAATACGCCATTTTTGGCTCTTAAAATTTTGAAGACCTTTCTCAAGAGGGCCTTTTTGTTGCATCTTCTGTTCTGGGATCTTGTTCCACTGTGGGACTTAACGGTTATGCTTCAACTGCTCACTGCACCTCTGGTTGAGCCTTCTGCTACAGCTGACTTGAAGTTGTTGTCTTGGAAAACTTTATTCTTGGAGGCTGTTACTTCCACCAAGTGTGTGTCAGAACTGCAGGCCCTATGCTTGGTACCTCCGTACTTGTCTATTCATAAATACAGGGTTTCCATCCACATTGATCCTGTTTTTCTCCCAAAGATAGACACAGAAAATAATTTGAATCAGTCCATTCACTTGCCAGTGTTCTTTCCTGAATTTTCCAATAAAGAATATTTACTGCATTGTTTTTACATCCATAGATAACTGAGGTTTTATTTGGACAGAACCAAATCTTTCAGAAAGTCCAGTCAATTATTAGTTTCCTTTTCTAATACCTGGTTGGGTGTACCAGTGTCTGAGGTTACTCTCTACAAGTGGCTGTCTGACTGTATATCATTTGGGTATAGTTTAAAAGGAAAGGCATTGCGTCATAAACCAAAAGGTCATCCTACTAGAACAATGGCTACTTCTACAGCTTTTTTCTCCAGAGTTTTTTTGGATGATGTTTGTTCTGCTACTTCTTGGGTGAGTCCTCACATGTTTGTGTGCAACTACAAATTGGCATTCAACTGAGGGCTAGGGCTTCTTTTGGTTCTACTGTATTGCACAATACCCTTTTGTAAGATCATCCTCGGGTTTTATGTGGCTGAGGATTCTGTCCCACAGGTTTAACCCAGACAGAAAAGACATCAGATATGAAAGTTATACAGTTATCATAATGATAGATCCATGTTGTCTCTTCCATCTGGTTCAACCTTCCCTCCCTCCTGCCTCTGGCTTTGTGATGCGTCTCTCGATCAAGGAGAGACCGAGTCATGGAGCTTTGTTTTCCTCCTTTATTAGGTCCTCAATGTTTTCTTTTGTAGAGAGGGGCAAACCCAATCTGAGGTAATCCTATTTGAGTGACAGATTATGGGTAGAACAGGAGAAGATCATGGGCTGACATTTTTAGTATATGGCCAGTTTCAAATCTGATAACTCATGGGTTTAACCAGACAGAAAAAGACAACATGGATCTGTCACTGTGATAAGTACACAGCTTTCATTTTAATATAACATACAGCATCTTTTGATCTGTGAAGGACTATGACTAGTCTTTTAAGGAAGTAGAGTTGGCACAACAGGTTTAGTCTTTACCTCACAAATACAAGGTACAGGGTTTGATTCTGACCTCTGGTTATTGGCTAGGCTTGTAATAGTCTGCAGCCCTGATACCCAGTATAAACCTCTGGTTGGACAGTTCCTCCACCTCCTTGGCTGCTGAGATCCTTATATGATTGGCAAATAGCAATGAAGATATCAAACATTCAAAGAGTGTGCTTACCTGCAAGTCAGGGGAAAAAATGGGTGTATAGGACGACTGCATTTATACAGTCAAGGAGTAACATGATGAGCATTTTCAAGGGTGCATGATCACCTCTGAGCACTGGATTTCCAGGAAAAAGATGCCAAATACTGATCAGGGATAGGATAAACTCAGACATATGACCAACAAGGAGGGTCCTCTTCTTAGAACAGCTGATGTATCTAATCTCAACATCTCACTCTGATTGATCTTTGGCTGGATATTTTTTAATCACTAATCAAAATTTGGCTTTTTGTTTAGTAAAATCCTATGTTTTGGGGTCATCCACATATCGATGAATATCATCATTTAACATGTGCACATCTCTAGATTCCCATTTTTTTATGTTTTTACATTTTGGATTTTACTGATGATAGGAAGAATAAAGATTCTATCTTTAGTTATCTAAACTGCACGAGTGTGGGTTTGAAGTTATCATTACAGATGTCACAATGCTGACAGTTTTGCTGAGGTTGCGCACTGAGATTATCCTTAAAGGAGAAACTTAGGAACAAAGTCTTGGGTGTCACTTTACAGGAGGCAGTGCTGGTCAGCCAGGTAGACAAGGACCTGGTTATGACATCCAAAGATGTAAGTAAGCACTTACTTCTGTGGAGGGTTTCTGTTATCACCCCTTCATCATCTAGTCTTGGTCAAACCTAAAGAAGGAAGAGGCCTCCTCAGCAGCTGTGGAATGCCTTTAAATATAACACAGGTTTACCCACTGCTGTAGCACCGAAGCTGCTTAACTGGAAAACTCCCACTGCCCTTCTGCCAGTCCAGACTCTGATTTTGAGATGTCTGTGTAGCCACTTCTCTGTGTTTCCCTTTCTTTTGGAAAACCTTCACAAAGACCAGTGAGTTCTAGATACAGTCACCTTTGGTCATGTTCTGAGCTCACTTGGCATCTCCCAGAAACAGATCTACAGTAACTCTTTCTGTCTTTTTATGAGGGCTTTTAGGATAAGTCCAATGTCTGATACTGAAAGGAGCCATAAAGAGTGTACCATTGTGTTTTTACTTTTATTGACATGGTTAATCCCATTAGCTATAGCATTTTTAGGGGAGATCTGAGGTGGTATCCATGCTGTCTATAAAATATTTGTCATAACATCATTGAAATTCTTACACTGTTCCCACTGGAGAGGTTTTTTCTTAAATGTGTTGGGATTAACAGCAGCATAGAGAAGAAATAAACTCTACTTGTCATAAATGCTACCACTGTAAATGAATAAGTGATTGACCTAAGTGTGGCTATCTTAGAATCTAAGGTACTCTTGTATATGGCTGTAGGATCAGAACCTGAGAATAATCCATATGAGAGGCTTTGCGTGAAATAATGGAACAGGTAGAATAAAATGCAACTGAAATAGTTTTTTGTGACAGTATGCGAGCATTTAGCAGTAGATGCCTTAAAGAGCAGGAGTGAAAAGAGATGATTCATGTTGATGATGAATATGAGGACTTCCGAAATGGTTGCACACTGATCAACAGCTTAATTTCACCTACCCCAGTGTGAAAAAGGAAAATGAGAGCTAAAGGTCAGTAACAGCCAGTTTTAGTAGTCAGTTACTGGCAAGTATGTACACTGCCTGGATGTTAGCAAAGAAGAAACATAGACAGCCTGAAAGAAAATGTGAAGAGAAAACACTAACTGGGAAGAGCCCTGCAGCTGTTCAGCAAAAGGCAGTTCAAGCTCCAGCTTTGATGCAAGGCATGGTTTTCAGTAATCTAGAAGGAAAATAAATCAAATGTGCTCAGAGCTTTTTAAAATAAACAAAACAGTTAAGGCATATATCAACTCAAATAAAAGACTGGGGAAAAATCTTTAAACAGCTATTCAGATGAACTGATAAAACTGCAAAAATTAATGGTCAAAAATGAAGAAATGGATGGCTGAATGAGACTCCTTAAGAACTGCTTCAAATACAGGTAGAGTTGTAGGACAGTACACAAAGGGAAAACCTGAAATTTTCTGTTGTACCACAGAAACTGGAATGAACAGACAGTATTATTTTTATGAGACCACAAATAAGCAACTGGACTGGTATTCTAGAGTAGACACATCATGTGTATGCTCCAAACCTGCCCATGAGAAAGCAGCCACAACCTGTATTAGTAAAGATGTAATCATACCAGCAGAAAGAGTTGATCCTGACAAAATTGTGGCAGAAGGGCAAAGTTTTAAAAACTGGAGATGGTAGAGTATATTTTTGGAAAATGATTATTCACTATAGAGGCAGAACAGAAGCAAATTTATCCCAGCAATCACGGAATGTTTAGAGACAGGTGTGAGATTCAAGCTGTTGTATCCAGCTGTCTTCAGATTTTTCCCCTGGATTATAAAAGTAATTTTTTGATGTAGAACAGGCTAAGAAGGAAATACAAAAGTTTGTCCAACAAAAAGTAAGCCATGAAATAGAAGTCAATTCTGCTTTTCATTCTTTGATAATAAAGCTCATAGAGAGACTTGTGAACCTTCTTCCAAAGTTCTAAAGGGAACCTCTTGATAGACAGAAAAAAACACAGGAATTGACTAGAAGAACTTGGAGTACCTTGGACTTGAATCAGAGTCTGGGGTTGGGCAATGAAGATGAACAGGAAGAAGACCAGCAATGCTGAAATTGGTGAATAAACATGATACTATAGAGCATCAATCACATTTGCAAAATATGGATTTACAGGAAAAAGTAGAAAGATTGAACTTTTGTTGACTTTGTTAAACTTGTGGAGGGCTAAAAACTGTATACCCCACTACATGTCTTTGATGTTTGGAAGCACACTAAAAGTAAAGGGGAAAAAAGTTACTGTAAGTAAAACAATGTTGATGATGAATCTATAATCACAATAAATAACTTGGAAAAGGAAGATATTGCTGTTGCAGGGCTGTTGAGGAAACATTGCAGCATTAGGAAAGAGTATTGGCAAAGTAGTAGTACAGATATAAAGGAATTTTTTTTCTTTTTGTAGAAGAGACAAAACACTAGACAAAGTCTGTCTTCTAAAGATTTCACTGAGACTAGAGGTAAATGATTGTAATGGTGATTACTATGTGACTAACAACTGTTTATTTCTTGTGAAAATTATACTACATTACAAAGTTCTATGGTTAAATTAAATAAAAAAAAATATTTGATTTTCCTCTTTGTGGGGGGTGGGATTATGAGATTTAAGTGATGAAAAGTCTAAGACTGGGAGTTTATATCTCAGGAGAAGTAAAGAATTAATTGTTACTATTCTGTGAAGCAATAATGGATATGAAAAATACTAGATCTGTTTGGCAAGCAGACTTCAAAGTGGAAGATGGTGAATTTGTACATTTTCTAAGTATTCTGTAAAGAATTAAGTTATGTGCTTACCATAACGTTCCATCTGAGTAGGTGTATTCATTTGTCTGCAACCTGTGGGTATGGATCCGATATCGGATCCGAACCGGCATGGTTTATCCAGCTATGGATCCGAGCTCCTAGCTCCTCCCCTCACCCATAATGCCCTGCTCTCCCTACATGACCTCAGATCGAGTTTGCCCTGTATCAAATACCCTAATAAAGGGTAACACACTCTATGCAGGAAACTGACAAGGCCAGGGGGATAGGAGGGCGGGATGGTTGCAGACAAATGAATACACCTACTCAGATGGAACGTTATGGTAAGTACATAACTTCTAAATCTGAAGTAGGAGATTCTTTTGTCAGCAACCTGTGGGACAGAGTCCCCAGCTACCTGAATCTTGGGCGGCCATCATGGAAGGATATTCCGGAGCACAGCGGAGCCAAAGGATGCTCTACCTCTAGACGTGATATCCAGCTTGTAATGAGAAATAAAGGTATGAGAAGAAGCCCAAGTGGCCGCTGAACAAATGTCATCCAGAGGTATCCTAGCCTTAAAGGCTGCTGAGGTAGAAATGGACCGGGTTGAATGAGCATGAACTGTGTCCGGTGCGGGCCTCCCAGAAGCTTGGTAAGCTAATAAAATACACTGGGAAATCCATCGTGACAAGGAGACTTTTGAAATTGGTTTATCCAGATTAAATTTGGCAAAGGAAATGAACAACTGATCGGATTGCCTGTGACCAGCTGTCCTGTTAAGATAAAAACGAAGCTGCCTGTGAACATCCAATGAATGCAGCTTGTATTCGCCTTTGTTCTGATAATTAGGAAAGAAAACGGGGAGGTTGATGGACTGATTAATGTTTGCTTCCGAAGCTACTTTAGGGAGGAAAGAGGGATTGATCCTGAGGTACACACGGTCTGGATGGAAGATCAAGTAAGGCGGCTTTATGGAAAGGGCTTGAAGTTCCGAAACTCTTTTGGCTGAAGTAATGGCTACCAAAAATGCAGTCTTTAGAGATAAGAATTTTAGATCTACAGTGGCCGCAGGCTCGAAGGGGGGAGCGGTCAAGGCCTGAAGAACCAAAGAAAGATCCCATGGTGGAACCGCCTGTTTGACTGGGGGTCTAAGCAGAAAGGTGCCTTTTAGGAAGATTTTACATAACTTGACAGACATAAGAGGTCCAGAATCATGACCAACATGATAATGAGAGATGGCCGCTAGCTGAACTTTGACCGTGGAACTACTGGCGCCATCATTAAAAAGAGTGGTAAGGAAATCTAGGACCACGGGAAGGGGTACCGTGAAGGGATCTAGACCTTGCGTCTCCGCCCAGATGGAGAATCGCTTCCATTTACTGCGGTAAGTTTTTTCTGGTAGAGGATTTGTGCACCGCTACCAGGATAGCCTTAACGGGAGGTGAAATACCGGGAGTCCTAATTAGGAGTGGAACTGGAGCAGCCAAGCAGTTAGCTTCAGGTTGTCCAAGTTCGGAGATGGTAGGTTCGATGGGTGTGATATCAGATCCGGGATGGGATCTAGAATCCAAGGTGGATTCACTGAGTGAGACCTTAGGTAAGGGAACCAGATCTGCCGAGGCCAGAATGGGGCTATGAGGATCATTCTGCACCCCAACCGAGAGGCTTTCTGAAGAACCTGGAGCATCAGAGGAAGAGGGGGGTATGCGTACAGTAGACCGGGAGGCCAAGCATGCACCAGTGCATCCCTCGGGGAATCCCCTGGAGGAGGGATTAAAGCGAAAAAACTGTCGCACTTGGTGTTTAAGGGAGAAGCAAAGAGATCGCAACAAGGAGTTCCCCACCGTGCGAAGATACGTTTCACTACTTGAGCATTGAGAGACCACTCGTACGGGGAGAGAATGGTGCGACTGAGTTTGTCCGCAAGGATGTTGGACCGACCCGGAATATGCTTTGCGATGAGAAAGCGGTTGGTGGAGATCGCCCATTCCCACACACTCATGGCTTCCCGACATAAAGGGTAAGACCTGGTTCCCCCCTGTTTGTTGATGTACCAGACCACTGACATGTCCGATTGAATTGCAATTGTTCCCAGGGGAAGAAAGGCCCGCAGTGCTTGCAACGCCAAGAGCACGGCCCTCATCTCCAGAACATTGATATGCAGGGAGATCCCTGAGTCATTCCACGTGCCTTGGACCGTCCGTCCCGCAAAGTGCCCCCCCCCCACCCGAGGCGGGATGCATCCGTGGTCACTGTGGCAAGGGGGGGAGATGCACAAAAGGGGCGGCCTCCTAGGAGATCCTCTGAATGGAGCCACCACAAAAGAGATCGCTTGCAAGCCTTGCTGATTGCAACGGGATGATGCAGGGGAAGAGAAAGGTAAGACCATTGTACTTGAAGTGTCCACTGAAGTACTCGCATGTTCAAGCGGGCAAGCGGGAGAAGAGAAATCGCTGCCGCCATGGACCCTAGTGCCCTCAGGACAAATTCCGCTGGAAATGAGCTGGAGTGGAGGATGGCCCACACCTGGAGACGAAGATTCCAAATTCTGTCGGTTGTGAGGAAGGCTCTTAACTTCCTTGTGTCTAACCTGGCACCTATGAAATCTATTAGCTGAGTAGGGGCCAGGTTGGACTTTGCTACATTTATTGTGATACCTAGCCAGGGAGCTAGTTGAAGAAAGGAGTCCCTTGCTAAAGATAGTAGATGCCTTGTTGGGGCGGTGAGAAGCCAGTCGTCCAGGTACAGGAAGACCTGCACCCCCTGAAGCCTCAGGTGGGCCGCAACCACTGATAGTACTTTGGTGAACACCCTGGGGGCTGTGGTGAGACCAAAGGGAAGGACCCTGAACTGGTAGTGACTGGCTTCCAGCCGGAAGTGAAGAAACCTCCTGGACCATCTGTCCATTAGTATGTGGTAGTACGCATCCTTGAGGTCTATGGAGCACATCCAGTGATTCTCTCCCAGAAGGTCCCCCATCTTTTATGGCACTAAAAAGAACCTGGAGTAGAGCCCTGATCCGATCTGGTCTGGGGGGATGGGCTTGGATGGCCCTTTTTCTCAGCAGATAGCCAATTTCTGCTGAAGCAGCCTCCCTCTGATCGGGTGGAACGTCGGGGAGGGATTTTGGTTTTGGGACACGAAGAAAGGGAATTTTGTATCCTCTGGATATGATACAGAGGACCCAGCGGTCTGTTGTTATGGACTCCCATGCCGCTAGGTGCTCTGAAAAACGTCCCCCGACTGCCTCCAGAGTGGAGCAGTCGGGCAACCCCTCAGGGTTGCTGCGCGGGCTGCTCAGAGAAAGGTTCTCTGGACCCGAAATTCCTGGGAGCCCCTCTGCCCCTGGGGAGGCGTCCGCCCTGTCCTCCTCTGCCACGGAAGGACTGGTTGTCCGGAGCGGGTTGGGATTGCTGCGACTTCCGGAACCACATCTTCTTCTGGCCCTTTTGGTTCCTAGAGTATGACCACTGGGGCACAGAGAAGTGGACTCCGACAGCAGACAGCGTCTTCCCATCCTTCTCGCTCTGGACCAAGGTGTCACGAACCGTTTTGCCAAAGAGGGCAGAACCATCAAAGGGGGTGTTCGCGAAGGATGCCTTGAAGGGCTCCGTGAAATCGCAATGGCGGAGCCCGGCCTGATGTCTCGTGACTAGGCCTACTCCTGCAGCTCTAGCGGCTCCCTCAGTAGCATGGGAAAGCAACCGCATAGAGGTATTTGTAATGGACCGAAGAGTGGCCATACGGGTGGAGTGCAAAACTTTGTCCTCCTCCGACATGGACTCTGGGGGGGATGCAGCGTATTCTTTAATAAGATCGCACTGCATCCTAATAACATGTGCCAGATAGTTGAGCGCCCTCACTGAGAAGGTCGCTGAACTAAACATTCGCTTCCCCAAGCGGTCCATCATCCGAGACTCCTTGCTCAGAGGATGGACTGAGGGACTCTCCTGGGCGAGTTCCCTCTTGGTGGCTGCTGCCGTCAACATGGCATCTACCGGAGGACCCTTACTCCAGTGGGCACGGTCAGCAGGGGGCTGAGGATCCTGTCTGGCCTTTTGGGAATTGGCTCCACAGTGTCCGGTTCCTTCCACGCCCTGGTGGTAATGAGGTCCACCAGGGGGTCGGCAGGTGGGGATACCCAAGAGGTAAACGGGCCCGCTACGAATGCCTCCAAGAACACGGACTCATCCGAAGAAGACTTTGGGGCAGACCACCCACCTCTTATAATGGCATTTCCATGATGTCTCCAAAGGAGACATCCTCGGGGGGTGATCTTGGGGAGCCTTCCCCTTCCTCCAAGTCCGTGTCTTCAGTTAAAGACTCGGGGGAGTCTATGTGCCTCCTTTTACACGTGTGCTTGCGAGGTGCCTCCTCGGGGGAGCTGTCCGAGGAACCCTCGCAAGCTGTGTCTAGTTCCACAGGAACTGCTTGGGGCATCGAAACGGGCTGTCCCAGTGGCCGGGTGATGGAAGCCTGACCCAGAGCAGATGGAGTGCGGGACGGAGCCGAAGCAAGTGCCGGGGGTCCGGATGCCCTCAACAGAGCCCTCTCCACTACATCAAAAGCCGAAGGGGAGCCGGCCTCGACCAAAGGATCCGACAGTCGGCTCCCCCTCAGATCTGAGGAGTGGATCAGAGCCGGCGCCGAGCCCCATGGATCCGAGGGCCCAGTGCGCTCCGACACGGACGGCGCCGAAGGCACACTGAGTCCCTCGGATCCAAAACTCGGGCCAAGGCTCCGAGAGGTCGGATCCGACACACTCGAGGGCAGGGTCGGATCCGAAGTAGTCAGTACTATCGGAGCCGACCCACCCCCGGCTCCAAAGCTGCCCGGCTCCGAGCGCTCCGAACCCGGGTAGCAGGTCGGAGAAGGAGCAATGGGCTTGAAAAAGGGGGTCGAGCTCCCCCCCAGGGGGGGGGAGGCAGGAGCACTCCCATCTGCATCTGGGCCTGGATGAACCTTCGCATCATCCGGTCCAGATCGGCGTCTGAAAGACTATAAGTGGACCTCGAAGAGGCTACTGAGGTAGGCCTAGAGTACCGCCTCGATAGCCTCAAAGGAGGTCAGGTCTCCTCCTCCTCAGGTCCCGGTGAAAAGGTCGGGGACCAGAGCCGAGGAGTAGGAGAACCAGTAGCTAGAGAGGCCGGAGGAGAAGCCCGCTTAGCCGGCGGGGCCGAGACGGAGGTCTCGGCCCGCCACTTGTGGTGCTTCTCTCTCCGGTCCTTCTTCCTAGCTTCCCTGTCCTCTGAACCCGTAGAGGGAGTTTGAGTGCCGGGAGGAGGAGCGGGAGCAGGTAGGGCAGGTACCGCTCCTTCAATGCCCTGGGGTTGAACCCTGCACAGATTGAACATCCAGAAGTGAGGTGTTCAACCCCAAGGCATCGAACGCACTGAGTGTGGCCATCAGCAGGGGACAGCTTATGGCCACACTCGGAGCATTTCGAGAATATCGCCTTTGGGGCTTCTGACATTCTTCTTTTTTTTTTTTTTTTAACAGAAAAAAATTAAAAACTAACAAGTTAACAAAGTTTACTCAGACACACTACAGGCCCCAAAGACCATGCACACACAACTACGCTACCAGCGAGGGGAGGGAATTACACAAAAATTTTAGTAAATTAACCAAGAACAGTTTAAAAGGATGGGGAACCTAACACTTTCACACAAATATACTACTTAAAGATCGAAAAAAACCCTTATTAAATAACAAAATTCCACTTAGCTGTAGGAGCTCAAAGATCAAGCTGTCACCATGAACGTGGCAAACTAGATCTGAGGTCATGTAGGGAGAGCAGGGCATTATGGGTGAGGGGAGGAGCTAGGAGCTCGGATCCATAGCTGGATAAACCATGCCGGTTCGGATCCGATATCGGATCCATACCCACAGGTTGCTGACAAATGAATCTCCTACTTCAGATGAAATATTAAATGTTACACATTATTTCAATGCAATTTTGTCGAGAATATTGACATTTAGGAAAGGTCTGTCCAAGCAAAAAGATGTGAAGCATGTGTGGGGGACACAATTTGATTAAGAATATGTTATAAATGTGTACAACGTGGATATTTTTTAAGGAAGAAACAGATGCAATGGAATTTCAGTCCATAAAATATGAGAAATGTATCAGTAAGCAAAGGTGAAAAGAAGATGGTCATCGTAATCAGAAGATATATAAAGCAAAGGCTGATAAACAGCAAAAATGATAGAAGAAGATGAAAATCAGCAACAGATGAAAATGGTATTTAAAAAGTATTAAACAAATGATTGTTCTATTAATAGTTTTAAATCTGATATAATAAGATACACTGTTTAAGAATAAATTCAGAAACGTCAACACAGTGTGTTCACAACTGGCTGTGTAGTAACAGAATAAAGAGAGAAATTTGAAGTATATGTTGGTTACATGAAGAACTGAAATAAAAGTAAAAAATTCAAATTTGATAAATGCAAGGATACTTATAACGGATACAATTTTAAACTGTCTGCATGAGGATACGTAATTCCATCCCAGTGCAAGAAAGGGAAATATTTTATTCTATGTTTTCTTCCCCACAAGCTTTCTGCCTAGCAAGCCTCCCCTATTGGTCTTGAAGTTATGTATACCTTAGTACTGAAGATTTTCAACAAGAAGGCATGACATGACCAGTGAGGCCATCATTCCATGCAGCGATAGAAGTGGTTTGAGTTGTCATCAGCATCCTGAAAATGAAGGTGTTTATTGTTAAGGCCCCAGCGCTGTCCTTGGTGGCTGACATGAACATCTCTGTCACCAGAAAGTGGCCTGCACCCTCCCTATACATGTATGTGCTTCCACCCACATGCTAATCAGGGATACCATCAGCAGCTTGGACTCACCAAGGTCACAGCCTCAGTTATAGCCTTTTCAGTACCTTGCACATCTTCACTTGCATGGTGGTGATTGGCCAGCCAAAATCATGACTCTCTTCTCAGGACTGGTCAGCTAGTTTTGACTATTCATTACCACCTTCTCTTACTTAGCTCTTCCAGTACCCAAGCCACTATTCTAACTTAAGTCATCTAAGTTATAGTATTAGTTTTCACCTTCTGCACTACAGAGCTTGGCAAAGAAAGGGATAGCTATGAATTGTTTAGAAGGTACAATATTAATTCTGCAATAATGTGGATGCTACCAATATGGCTGAACACTGTGCAGTAGGCTGATTAGACTTTTCACAGTATGAACACTGAGAAGTTGTTTTAAAAAAAGAAGAAAAAAATTAACAGTTTGGGAAAGAAAGTACTGATTATTGTCTAGCAATTACACTGCCTGGATGCTAGGAAAGGAAACATTTGGAAAAAGTAAGAGAAGATCAACCAGAAATCCAGAAGGAAAAAATTGTGGTCAGGAAGAATCTTGCAGCTGTTAAGGAAAAAGAAGTTGAAGTTAAACTTTTAGTATTAGAAATAGCTTTCAGTAATCTAGCAAAAAAAAAATGCATTCAGGTGCTTCAAATGAGCAAGACACTGATGGAGTATATAAAGTCAAATGACAAAAGACTAGAAAAATAAAAGTAATTCTTTAGACAAACTGATAAAACTGCAGAAATTGTAGGTTGAAATGAAGTAAAGGATGTCTAAACGGGTCTACTTAGAAACATCTAAAACCCATAACATCTAATTTCATAACACCGAGACCAAAACATCTAAAACCCATAACATCAAATTTCATAACATCTAACAGTACAAATCACAAGAAAATAACATCCCCTCCACATATAATGACACCAAACTCCCAAACACACTTTTTACTACATTTCTGCAAGGGGCGCCCTGCACCCCCCATGTGGCCCCCCCCCCATAAATTAACTATACCAACTCCAAGATCGCACTACAGTGGGAAAAATTTAATTTCCTAACCCCACTTTATCAAGCCCCCCTGCAGAATCATAGTAAAAAGTGTGTTTGGTAGTTTGATGTCATTATATGTGGAGGGGATGTTATTTTCTTGTGATTTGTAGTGTTAGATGTTATGAAATTCGATGTTATGGCTTTTAGATGTTTTGGGTTTTAGATGTTCTGGTCTCAATGTTATTAAATTAGATGTTATGGATTTTAGATGTTTTGAAGGGGATCCATCTAAACATGAGGCTTCTAAAGAAAAACTGTTTGAAGAGCGTGCATAGGGAAAAAGTACAGTTGTGTCTACTATAATAAAAGTAGATGTTTGAGTGTCTTCACTGTTACACTAATAACAGTGTGGTAGCAGAAACAATAGCAACCAGAAAGGATGTTTTTCATGACAGAAATTTTATGACAGCTTTAGTCACAGCTCAAAAGACGGCATACTACAGTTGTGTAAAATCTTACCATAACAGTAGATGTCCCTCTCTTCACTGTTGCAGTATTCTTTACAATAGAGATCCCTTGCCCAGGGCAGCACATTGTCAGACTAGTATACCAAAGACTTTAGGTTGTAATGGGTATACCGTATGTCACACATATGCTGTCTGTGCATGGCATATGGCATAAAGGTAATGTCCAGACATACCATCCTCAGAACTGAAAAGCCCCAGTAGGAATGACAGCCTAAGGATACCAAAAGGAAACAAGTACACCTAGAAGGAAAAAGGACCGGGGGAGGAGGGAGAGCGGGAGCGGTTACTGCAACAGTGAAGAGAAGGACATCTACTGTTATGGTAAGATTTTACACAGCTGTACTATGTTTTTCCATATCACTGTTTCAGTATTCCTTACAATGCAGAGGATAATACAGCTCAGGAAGAAGACAGGGATGAGGAAGGGCCAGCAGAACCCTCAAGAAAGCCGTGAAGAATGGCCCTGGCAAAACCAGATCTGGCCCTAGAAATCACATCCAACTTATAGTGCTTGGTAAAGGTATGCACAGAAGACCAGCTGGCTGCCTCAGGAATAGAGTTAGTATAGAATCCAAAACTTTGAAAAAGGCACCAGAAGAAGCCACAGCCCTAGTAGAATGGGCCTTAACAGAAGAAGGAGAATTGCTCCCATGAAAGGAATAACAAAACAAAATGGGTTTAGATATTCAAGAAGAAATGGTTTGCTTGGAAACAGCCAAACCTAAAGACCCAGGATAAAAAGAAACAAAAAGCTGCTCAGATTTACAAATGGCTTTAGTTTTATCTAAATAAAATTTGAGTTGTCTATGCAAGTCCAAAGTGTGAAGAATCTTCTCACTAGCAGACTGTGGAGAAAGGAAAAAAGTAAGCAAATGAATAGAAGGATTAAGAAACAACTCATTCATCACCTTGGGCATAAAAGAAGGATTAGTATGTACAGACATCCTGGCCCTTATGAAAAATCAAAAGGAAGCACAGCCATTAGGGCTTGCAGCTCAAACACCTGTCTGGCTGAGGTTAGGGCCAAAGGAGCAGTCTTTCAAGAACAACTCTGTAAGGAAGCTGAAGTCTCAAAAGGAGCCTGACTTAATTTTTCTAAAACACAATTAAGGTCTCAGAAAGTAGGAACAGTAACAGAAACCCTGTAAGGAGGCTTCAAAGCCATAAGGACATTAAACTGGCCTTGAGTAAAGTTTTGCCATTCACTCTGAGGGTCTTTAGGAGCAGGAGAAATATGCTTATCTTTTTTTTAAGAGGGACATCAGTCTTAAATACCTTATGAGATTCTGACCCCTGATGACATTCAATAACTGTAGTCGGTAATTTTTCCCTCACTAAAATCTGAGGAACATCCATAGACCCTTCGGTAATTATCAACTGCAGTTCCCCCAAAGCAGTTCCCATCCAAAGTGGATGTCTGCAAGGCCTCCATGAATGTGTGTGTGAAGCTGGATCCATATTGGCCTCCGAGGTGGTCACAGCAGAGGAATCATACAGGAAACCGGACGGTCCTCCAGGCTTTCACTAGCCTCAAGAGAGACATCCAGCAGAGGTGGTACAGCCAAAGAATTTGACCGATCCTTCTTGGTCTTCTTTTTCACAGACCCTCGGCCCAGGAACATCCTTCCATGGTGTCTTTAACCAACAGTTTGTGTCATTGGTCTTCTACGTAAATAGCTAAGGAAGAAAGCCAACTACACAATGTCTTAGGGATGAAAGCTTGGTAAATCGCAAAAGACATATGATCGTGGAAAGCGCCTAAGCAAAGTAAATACTGCTCTTGATGATCTCTATGGGGAATCTTTCTCCCACACTGGCATTTCCCCTTTCTGGATGTCATGAAACCAACAACCAGAACAAGTCATAACAGTAATAAGAAAAAACAAAAACCCCAATGGGGCATTTAGCTGAAAGTGGCTTGGTAACCAGAAGATGACCAAATGTTCAGACTGATGATTGAAGATGATGTTCAGACTGGTGTCAAAAAAGTTCTAAGGATGGTATGTCCAGATGTCACCTTTACACCCTATACCATGCTAATGGTGAACATACATGTAATGTACAGTGTACCCATTGTAAAGAATACTGCAACAATGATATGGAAGGACATCATACTTTCCCTTGTTCTGACTCAACAAATCCACCTTTTGAGGTAGATTTAATGGTTTCCTTCTACTCAGGCTGTTGAGGAGACAGAACCAATATTGCATTTGCCAAAACTGTGCTATGAGTAACACCTTTGGCCCTTCCTCTATGATCTTTAGTAGAATGCTGGGGATGAGGTAAATGGGAGGGAGTGCATAAAGAAATAGTCCTGCCCATGGATACAAGAAGGTATCCATCTTCCATACCTTGTGATCTATGGCAACATTTTTCCAGCTGTTTGTTTTGCTTTGAAGTAAAAAGATCTATTTCTGGCATATTCCAAGTTAGGCAATTAAGTCTGAGCATATCCTTGTTTAGGGTTCAGTCATGTGACTTGACCTCTGATCCACTAAGATGGGCTGTATCTAGATTGTTTTCCCTGATAGATACTGTACTACAATTTGCAGGCTCAAGTTACAAAGGAGAGGGGTGAGTTCCTCCTTGCTTTTTTTTTTGTACCAAATCACTGTGGTATTGTCCATTTTTGGTGTGGTCCCTGGTTTCCATAAGTCTTTGAATGCCTTCAGTACAGCCATCATTTGCATGATGTTTATGTGGCTTTTTAGAAAAGCATGCTTCTCATTTTCCTTGTGATTGAAACCCATCTGAATGGGCCCCCCACCCTAGGTCTTGAGGCACCTGTGGTCAGGGTCTGTTTTGGAGAGGGAATCATGCAAGACACACCCAGATTCTGACTGCAGGCAGAGATCTACCATTCCAGACCTCTTCTGAGATGGTATAGAAGTTGTGTCTTGTGGTTGAATGACCATGCTGGTTCTGAACATTCTTGAGATAGCACTGAATTTTTCTCACGCAATCTGGCTGGAAGGATCAAAGGGATACATGAGAACATGTAGCCCAATACACTGAGGAGCTCCTTTGCTGGGGTTACTGATAGGTGAAGGAGAGATTGGAATTACTACATCAGAAAGGTCATCTTTTCCTCTCAGAAAAAAGCCCCCTGTACACATGTTTCCAGCAAGGCCACTAGAAACACAAGTTTTCAAGATGGGGTGATGTTTGACTTTCAGATTTAGGGTGGATCCTAGACTGAAGAAAACGTCCATGGTAAAACATAGGGTGGAAAGAAGCTCCTCTACAGAATCTGCTTGGATTAGGCAGTTGTCTAGGTAAGGGTAGATCTGAATATCTTTTGTCCTGCAGAAGGAAATTACTGGAGTCAGACACTTGGTGAATACTCTGGGTGCAGTAGACAAACCCAAAAGCAAAGCAGAGAATTGACAGACATTTTCACCTGCTTTGAAATGAAGATGATTTGTGTGAGACCTTTAAGTAGGTAGGGTCTTTTGGAGGGTTAGTGTTTTGAGTTTGGGAACAAGGAGGAACTTGTTTAATCTGGAAAGATCCAGAATGGGTCTTCAAGTTCTATATTTTCTTGGGACTAAGAAAAGCCTGCAAAAATTCCCTTTTCCCTTTCTAGAGAAGGTACCATTTCTATGCAGCCTTCGTGTGATAGCAGACCTACTTGACAAAAGACTCAAACCTGGTTTGGTAAAACAAATGGTATACCTGTAGGCTTTGGGCAAGAGGCCAAAGGTTTGTAACCTGTTTTTATAAAGTTCAGCACACATTTGTCCTGGGTGATTTTTGGTCCATTTGTGGTAGAAGAGGGAAAGCCTTCCCCCATGGTTTGTTGGAGGGTGAGGTGGGTGGTTGGGGTGGGACTTGAGGAGAAGAGAACAGGGATGGTATCAGCTGCATCATGGTTGTTCCCTGCTGGACTCCTGATGTTGGGATCCACTAGGCCTATAGGTTGTTTCTGGCTGCCATACTTTTTGTTGCCTCAATGGCCTATCCCTTCTGACCCATTTCCCTCTTTGCCTATGTGGAGAGAAAGGAAAGGATTGGGATTCAGTGGGATAATTTCTGCTGAACCTGCAGAAAGTCCATGACAGTCTGCATAGATTTTGGCTTTTGCGCCAGCTTTTTGAAAATCACTTCAACCATGTGTCCAAATAAAATGCCTTTGTCTAGATGAACATCTAGAATATTAGACTTATACTATGAAAGAAGTTGCTCCCTTAATTAAGCATGTCTGTGGATAACAGTCCCCGAGGTGACCATCCTGCTTGATGCTTAGAACTCTGTTTTTGGACTGAGAGTAGTCCTAAGCTTCCCCAGTGGAAAAACTCCCCTCATTTAATGGACTGTTTTGCCAAAGGTAAAATCCTCAGATGGTAAACTGAGGCAAGGGTATTATCAGAGTTATCATATGAGCCAGCAGAAATTTGATTTAAATATGCCATCTTATCCTCATCTGAATCAAAAGATTCCTGGTGGATTGTCCATCTTTCTTTTCCCAGAAACAGATTCTGTAGTAGCAGGAAGTCTAGTTGGACTGTGCTGTTTTGAAGCCATAGTTTGAATGAGATCCCCAGCCTGTCTATGTTGGTCCTGCTACTAGTCCTATTTGTTGAAAGCCAAAAGGCTTGGGCTAAGGCAAGTCAGACAGAATCTTTTTTTTGTTTTGGTCTTAGGCTTGGGTGTGGCATTGGAAGAACTGGGAGCAGGCTGCAGGTGGGCTTCTGTGGACTGTGTATGGGTAACTGACAACCCCTCAGTAATTTTTGGGATTCTGCCCTCCCTATCTGAATGCCTAACACAGCAGTCAGAAGCAGAGTCCTTCAGAGCAATCTTGGAGCCAACTAACAACCCCTGTTCTTCAACACGTACAGATGTGGAGGAGCTGGGAGGCATATTAGACTCCAAAGGGTACTCAGCAGTGACCTCAATTTTCAGAATGGACTGCAAAGCATCTTCTATCCTTTGAAAATCTCAAGTCTGGGTGGACTGGCTGATGCCGAAGTCTGCCATCCTCAAATGTTTTGGATGCTTCTCTCTCTGCTTGCAAGAGGGGTCAAAAATCAAAAGAACAAGTGGGCACCATAGTTCATGAGAATCCCTGACACCCACTTCCTTTTTCTAAACACTGAGCAAGAGATTCTGATCTAGCTTTGATAGTAAGTTAGCTAAAGTGAAGACAGATACATCATGCTTCAGGCCTAAGCAAAACAAAGGGTATGATAATTCCGATGTGAAATCAGTTTTCCAAAATTAATATCAGTATTAATTCTAGTACTCATCTAACAGAATAAAACAATAAAATACAATGGAAAGTTCCCCAAAACTTCGTGAAGCACTCTAGTTCTGACCAACTGACACAGTCTACAGGTGTGGATGCTTCAGGCTACAATGGTAAGAAAGAGCTATAAGGTTGCACTGGCTGACAAACTGTATATCCAGATTTTCTGACTTCAGGTGTAGGGCATCTGCCAGTGCAGGAGGAGGCCTTAAAATATCTGATATTCAGGCCATGAAAGGGCTATCATAGCAGGAATAACCCACATTGTTATTACTACAACAGTGAAGCATGATGAACATCTTCAGATGTTTTTGCTGTACTAAAGAAACTGGAAGGACTAAACTGCATTGATTTTATGAAAGTACAAATAAGCAACTGGACTTTTGTTCCATGGCATGATTTGTTAACTGAGAGGGCACATTGTTTGTATGCTCCAAATGTGTCCATGAGAAAGCAGCTGAGATCTGCATTAGTAATGATTCCATCATATCAGTGCAAAGACTTGCAGCTAACAAAACTGTGGCAGAAGTATTGAAAATTAGGGATAGCACAATGTTTGTGGAAAACAATCTGGTGTACATCAAGCAGAAGAGAAGCAAGTTTATCCAGGCAATCAGAATGTTGAGAGGAAGATGTGAAATTAAAATTATAATAGTTGGCTAGCTTCAAAATATTTTCCTGGAGGATCAAAGGCACTTTTGAATGCAGAATAGGCTAAGGTGGAAATAAAAAAGTTTAGGAAAGTGTGCCAGTAACTGGAGGAGATATATTTTTCTTGGCAGACTTAGGTGCAACAAAACCCTTACCAAACTGCTTGACTTTAGGAAGTAAAGCCAATATGGAGGCCCATAGATATACAAGCTGGAACCACTAATAAATGAACTCTCAATAAGGCATAAGCCAGCCCTGACCTGTACAGTTTGACAGTCAATGCATAACTGGAGAAAATTCTTCCAAACTCTGGTCCCAGTTTCTTTTCTTGCACCAAATGCAAAATTTGCTCCATTTGGTTAGATTAGTCCTCCTTGTAGTAAGTTTCTCAGCCTCCTCTATGATGCTATGCATACTCTCTGAAAAAAAGGTGCCTAATGATAAGCAAGGTTAGATTAGCCATACTGTCACAGTCTGAATGTCTACAGGTTTGAGCCCATCAAAGACCCCTTAAGCTGAGACAAGAGGTTTAGACACTGAGGCACAATGAACATTTTTCCTTTGCCAATATCCATTAAGTGGAGAAAAGAATGTTGACTTAGCCAAATGATTGTTGGCCTCTCCTCCCACTTTTCCAGTCATCCTGGGAATAAGGAAGGAAACAAAGGGCCATGCAGGGCAGCAAGGAGAAAGCATTCAGAAACAGATCTGCCCGACTGAATGAGAATGTGTCCACTGCACAAACTGCTGTGCATGCAACTCTGGTGCAGCATTTATTCATTTGTCTGTTGCCTGGATAAGCAAACAGGTCAACTTTGGGTAAAGTCTATTTGTAAACTAGTTGAAGAAATGCATCTTAGTCTAGTACCCAGTCATGGGGATCTGCTTCTGTTCTGCTCATCTGTTCCACCAAAGGATTCTGCCAGGACCAGAATGCAGAAGACCATTAGGTGTATGTATGACTATAAGGCCATCTCCCAAGCTTTCAATGACATCCTGCAAAGGGGGTGGGAGTGAGTTCTGCCCCATTAAGTATCACATCACTGTGGTATTGTCTATTAACAGGTGTAAGACTTCCAGCTTTGCAGTAGACTTTATCAGCTTGATAGCCTGAATCAGTACTAATATCTTCTTCTTTATGGAGATTTGTCTCTTGCACTGCCTGTTGTCCCAGCTGCACTGTACCCTGATATTCAAAGAGTGGGCTCCTGATGAAGGATCTGAGGTGTTCATAGGCAGAGTCTGGTTCTTTGGTGGGTGCTTAAAAGGCACCTTCTTCATCTTGTCCAGGAAGTAATTTGTTAGAAAGTTCTTGTCATGAGGAAAGAAAGCCATCCAGTAGAGCCCCCCCCCCCCAGAGTGACAGTAAGTCTGAGTTTCTGGAAAGAATCAACATTTTGACTGTTGGCACTTCAGTGTTTGTTTAGTCTTGACATGTTTAAAATGGGCCTTCAGGCCCATGCTTCCTGGGCAATAGGAAATGCCCAGAATAAAAGTGTGTTATCTTCTCCCTTTAGTAGTTTCTCTACATTCTCCTGTTACAATAGGTCCTATAGATGGGACTGCACCAGACATTTTGAACCACTGGCACTGGTGGGATCCCTTGGAACTTTTGGTTTGAGTGGGAGTGAAGCCTGTATCCCCACCAAATCACCTACAAAAGCCATTTACTCAAGTTATCTGCTACTATTCTTTTTACAAAGAAGGCCAACCAGGATCCTATTCTCTTGCTGTTGTGAGGTTGTGGAAAGGGGTTCTGTACAGCTGGGATGGGATTTAGGGAGAGGTGGAGAACGATTAAACAAGTAACTCCCTGTTTGGATCTCAGCCCTGAGGGTCTCCAGGCTTTGTTTTTTCTCTACTTGTTATTTATTTATTTGTGTTCCTCTTTTGTTACCCTTCGACTACTAAGATTTACCATGGGAGTGGTATTAGAGTCAGTTCCTGAATGGATAATTTTTGTTGCATCT